>NW_025965735.1:5086-8954 GCF_021869965.1 Rhincodon typus | reverse complement strand
TATTGATATCCAATTATTCCTCACACAGTGTTTAGCACTGCTGCCTCACAGTGCCAGGGACCCGGGTTTGATTTCAGCCTTTGGTCATTTTTGGAGGCGAGTTTGCACATTCTCCCCATGTCTGTGTGCTCCGGTTTCCTCCCACAGTCCAAAGATGGGCAGGGCTTGGCTGTGGTAAATTGTCTATAGTGTCCAAGTATGTGCAGACTAGGTGGGTTAGCCAGGCTAAATTTGGGGTTCTGGAGATAGAGTGGGGGTCTGAGATTGGGTGGGATGCTCTTTGGATGGTCCATGTGTCTTGATGGGCTGAATGGCCTCTTTCCACACTGTAGGGATTCAATCAGTTGCCACACTCCAGACTCCATATTGAGTTTGACAAGTTCAGAAGAGAAAGCCTGACCTGAATTCTTTCTGTTGCTAATGATTCTGATGGAGAGTTTGCTAAAAGTATGCAAGTAAGATCACAGTTGGCATACTGTGAGGGGGTTGGGTCCCTTATTTAAGGAAAGATATGCTGGAATTGGAGGCAGTCTTGGGTCCCTTCTTTAAGGAAAGATATTCTGGCATTGGATGCAGTCCAGTATACTGATAACAAGTGTGGAACGATCTCTCCCAAGAGAAGAGATTCTTAGCGGGGGAATGACAAGGTAGATGCTGAAAGGTTGTGACCCACTGTGGGATAGTCTAACTACAAAGGGCATTATCTCAGAACAAGAGGTGGCCCATTTAATACAGAGATGAGGATTTTTTTCCTCTGAGTGTAGTGAATCTGTGAAATTCTTTTCACAGCGACCTATCAAGACTGGTTCATTAAGTATATTCAAGGATCAGGTAGACAGATTTTTAATCATCAAAGGAGTCAATGGTTATGGGGAAAATGCACGAAAGTGGAGTCAATGATTATCAGATCAACCATGATCTCATTGAGTGACATAGCAGACACAGTGCGCTGAATGGCCTACTTCTGCTCCTATGTCTTATGGTCTTATCGCTATCATTTATCAGGTAAAAAGCAAGTCAGCAGCTAGGAATCCTGTGGCAAGTAAATCACCTCCTCACTCCCCAAAGTCTGCCCACCAGCTACAAGGCGCAAGTCAGGAGTGTGATGGAATACTTCCCACTTGCCTGTTTGAGTGCAACTCCAACCACACTCAAGAAGCTCGACACTATCCAGGACAAAGCAGCCCACTTGATTGGCATCAAATCCACAAACATCCACTCCCTCCACCACCAATGCTCAGCAGCAGCAGTAGTGTGCATCTTCAAGATGTGCTACAGTAAGGGACACACACAATTTGGTGCCAATCTCCTAGTCACATACTGCCCGCTACAATGTCTGACAGGAAATGGTAAAAGCTCACCTGCACCAGAAAGTGTCAAATCTCCCTTTCTCAGAGAGAGTGAGCAGCCTGTGCTGGAGCTGGAGGCAGTTGCACACCGAACCACTGAGGCAGACTGGCCGAGTATTTTTTTTCTATTCATGTGTGGGATGTGGGCATCACTGGCTGGCCAGCATTTCGTGCCCATCCCTAGTCGCCCTTGAGAAGGTGGTGGGGAGCTGCTTTCTTGAACTGCTGCAGTTCTCCTGCTGTGGGTTGACCCACAATGCTGTTAGGGAGGGAATTCCAGGATTTTGACCCAGCGACAGTGAAGGAATAGTGATATATTTCCAAGTCAGGATGGTGAGTGACTTGGAGGGGAACTTGGAGTTAGTTCTGTTCCCATAAGTCTGATGTCCTTGTCCTTTTCCTTCTAGATGGAAGTGGTCATGGAAGGTGCTGTCTGAGGATCTTTGGTGAATTACTGCAGAACATCTTGTAGATAGTACATACTGCTGCTACTGAGCATCGGTGGTGGAGGAGGGAGTGGATACTTGTAGATGTAGTGCCAATCAAATGGGCTGCTTTGTCCTGGATGGTGTCAAGGTTCTTGAGTGTTGGGGCTATACTCATCTGGGCAAGTGGGGAGTATTCAGCTGCACTCCTGACTTGTGCCTTGTAGATGGCGGACAGGCATTGAGGAGTCAGGAGGTGAGTTCCTCGCCGCAGTATTCCTAGCTTCTGCCCTGCTCTTGTCACCACTGTGTTAATGTGGTGAGTCCAGTTGAGTTTCTGGTCAATGGTAACACCCCAGGATGTTGATCGTGGGGGAATTCAGTGATGTAACACCATTGAAGGTCAAGGGATGGCGGTTAGATTGTTTCTCATTGGTGTTGGTCATAGCCTGGCATTTGTGTGGTGTGAATGTCATTTGCCATTTGTCATCCCAAGCCTTGATATTGTGCAAGATCTGGACTGTTTCAGTATCTGAGGAGTCATGAATGGTGCTGAACATTGTGCAGGCGTCGGCGAACATGCCGACTTCTTACCTGATGATGGAGGGAAGGTCATTGATGAAGCAGCTGAAGATGGTTGGGCCTAGGACACTACCCTGAGGAACCCCTGCACAGAAGGCCTGGAGCTGAGATGATTGACCGCCAACAGCCATGACCATCTTCCTATGTGTCCAGTATGGTTCCAACCACTGGAGAGTTTGCTGCCTGATAACCATTGTTTCCAGTTTTGCAAGGGCTCCTTGATGTCAAGGGCTGTCACTCTTACCTCACCTCTGGAATTCAGCTCTATTGTCCATGTTTGAACCAAGGCTGTAATGAAGTCAGGAGCTGAGTGGTCCTGGCGGAATCCAAACTGAGCATCACTGAGCAGGTTATTTCTGAGCAGGTGCTGCTTGATAGCACTGTTGATGACACCTTCCATCAATTTACTGATGATTGAGAGTAGACTGATGGGGCGGTAATTGGCCAGGTTGGATTTGTCCTGCTTTTTGTGTACAGGACATAACTTGGGCAATTTTCCACATTTGTTGGGTAGATACCAGTGTTGTAACTGTACTGGAACAGCTTGGGTAGGGGAGCGGCAAGTTCTGGAGCACAAGTGTTCAGTACTATTGCTGAAATGTTGTCAGAGCCCCGAGCCTTTGCAGTATCCAGTGTCTCCAACCATTTCTCGATATCATGTGGAGTGAATCGAATTGGCTGAAGACTGGTATCTGTAATGCTGGGGACCACTGGAGGAGGCCGAGATGGATCGTCCACTAGGTACTTCTGGCTGAAGATTGCTGCGAATGCTTCAGCCTTATCTTTTGCACTGATGTGCTGGGCTCTTCCATCATTGAGGATGGGGATATTTGTGGAGCCGCCTCCTCCAGTGAGTTGTCTAATTGTCCACTATATTCACGTCTGGATGTGGCAGGACTACAGAGCTTAGATCCGATCTGTTGGTTGTGGTTGTGGGATCGCTTAGCTCTGTCTATCACTTGCTGCTTTCGCTGTTTGGCATGCAAGTAGTTCTGTTTGATGGCTTCACCAGGATGATACCTCATCTTCAGGTATGCCTGGTGCTGCTCCCGGCATGCACTCCTGCACACTCCATTGAACCAGGGTTGACCCCCTGGCTTGATGGTAATGGTTAAGTGGGGAATATGCTGGGCCATGAGGTTACAGATTGTGCTGCAGTACAGTTCTGCTGCTGTTGATGGCCTACAGTGCCTCATGGATGCCTAGTCTTGAGTTGCTTGATCTGTGCGAAGTTTGTTCCATTTAGCACGGTGACAGTGCCACACAACATGATGGAGGTTATTCTCAATGTGAAGGCGAGACTTCGTCTCTTGCTGCTTCCTCCCTCATTACCTGCTGCAGACCCATTCTAGCAGCTATGTCCTTCAGGACCCAACCAGCTTGATCAGTAGCGCTGCTGCCAAGTCACTCTTGGTTGTTGAACTTAACCTCCCTACCCAGAGGAGTGAGATTTCCTCCAACAGGGTGTTCATCTGATGGTGTTTATCACGCCTTAGATAACAAACTGGGAGA
>NW_025965735.1:3839-4180 GCF_021869965.1 Rhincodon typus | reverse complement strand
GTAGCGCTGCTGCCAAGTCACTCTTGGTTGTTGAAATTAACCTCCCTACCCAGAGGAGTGAGATTTCCTCCAACAGGGTGTTCATCTGATGGTGTTTATCACGCCTTAAATAACAAACTGGGAGAAGACTGATATTGAAGGAACCAGCAAGCATTTAATTCCAATCATTACATTCCACAGGCGTAGGTGAGTGGGTAATATTAAGCAACGAGTTTAACATGGCAAGGGAATAGACACAAAGTAAAGCGATCTCTTAAAACTAACTGCATCAAGCATTCTTAGGACAAGTATAGCATGGTGTCAGATACAGAATAAAGACTTCTCTATTCTTTTAATATAAA
>NW_025965735.1:1852-3339 GCF_021869965.1 Rhincodon typus | reverse complement strand
GAATAATGTATCATTTAAATGGAGAGAAACTGCAGAAAACTGCAATGGAGGAGAAGGGACTTGTGCATGAAACAGAGAAAGTGAGCACACGGGGGCAGCATGTAATCAAGAAGGGCTAATGGAATGTTGGCTGTTATTTCAAGGGGGCTGGAGTATAAGAGTAGGGAAGTTTTATTGCAACTGTACAGGTGCTGGTGAGATTTTAACGGGAGCCTGTCAACAGTTTTGCTCCCCTGAAGGAATGATATCATTTCATTGGAGGCAATTCGGAGAGGATTCAGTTAAGCTGATCCTTGGTCTGGAAGGATGGTCTCAGGAGAAAAGGCTAAACATACTGGGACTCTACTCACTGGAGTTTAGAAGAATGAGAGGTGGTATCATTGAAACCTATAGGGGCTTGGCAGTGTCAATGCCAGGATGATGTTTCCCTCTCATGGGAGAGTCTAGGAGCAGAGGGCACAGTCTGAGAATAATGGGACACCAATTGAAAACTAAGATAGAGCCATAGAGATACACAGCACAGAAACAGACCCTTCACTCAACCTTGGCCATGCCGACCATTTTTCCGAAATAAATCTGGTCTAATTTGCCAGCATTTGGCCCATATCCCTCAAAAACCCTTCCAATTCATGAACCCATCCACATGTCTTTATCATGCTGTAACTGTACCAACCTCCACTCCTTCCTCTGGCAGCTCATGCCAAACACACACCACCCTCTGTGTTGAAAAAAATGCCCCTTAGGACCCCTCAAATAATGCCCCTCTCACTTTAAACCTATGCCATATCATTTTGGACTTCCCCATCCCAGGGAAAAGATCTTGCCTATTACCTTATCGAAGCCCCTCATTATTTTATAAACCTCTATAAGGTCACCCCTTCAGCCTCCAACACTCCAGGGAAAATAGCCCCAGTCTATTCAGCCTCTCACGATAGCTCAAAACCTCCAACCCTGACAACATCCTTGTAGATCTTTCCTGAACCATTTCAATTTTCACAACATCCTTCCTATGGCAGGGAGACTAGAATTGCATGCAGTATTCTAACAGTGGCCTAACCAATGACCTGTACAGCTGTAACATGATCTTCCAACTCTTATACGTAATGCACTGACCAATAAAGGCAAGAATATCAAACGCCTTCTTCATTTTCCTACCTTTCTGCAACTCCACTTTCAAGGGACTATGAACCTGCACTCCAAGGTCTCTTTGTTCAGCAACAGTTCCTAGGACCTTACCATAAAGTGTATAAGTCCTGCCCTGATTTGCCTTTCCAAAATGCAGCACATCATATTTATCTAAATTAAACTCCATCTGCCACTCCTTTTTGGCCTATTGGCCCATCTGATCAAGATCCATTTGTTCTCTGAGGCAACCTCCTTCGCTGTCCACTACACCTCCAATTTTGGTGTCATCTGCAAACTTCTTAACCATTCCTCCTACGTTTACATCCAAATCATTTATATAAATGACAAAAAGCAGTGGACCC
>NW_025965735.1:0-1352 GCF_021869965.1 Rhincodon typus | reverse complement strand
CCCCTTGACCTGTCCGTCCTCCCTGGACTGACCTATCCCCTCCCTATCTCCCCACCTACACTCACCTTTGCTGGCTCCATCTCCGCCTCTTCGACCTGTCTGTTTCCTCTCCACCTATCTTCTCCTCTATCCATCTTCTATCCGCCTCCCCCTCTCTCCCTATTTATTTCAGAATCCCCTTCCCCTCCCCCATTTCTGATGAAGGGTCTAGGCCCGAAACGTCAGCCTTCCTGCTCCTATGATGCTGCTTGGCCTGCTGTGTTCATCCAGCTCTGCACCTTGTTGTCTCACTATCTTTCCTCTCACTGGCCGACCAGAACTGGTCGCAGTATTTCAGAAGTGGCCTCTCCCAATGCCCTGTGTAACCTCAATGTGATTGCCACCTCATAAACTCAAAGGACTGAGCAGCGAAGGAAAGCGTGCCAAACACCTTCTTAACCACCCTGTTTAGATGTGATGCAGACTGAAAAGAATTCTCGGTCCCTCTGTTCTACAACACTACCCAAAGCCCGACCATTAATTGTATAAGGCCTACCCTTGCATGCTGCACCAAAATGTAAAACCTCACATTTATCCAGATTGAACTCCATCTGCCATTTTGCAGCCCATTGCCGATTAGATCATGATCCCTTTGTAATCTCAGAAAACCTTCTTCACTCACTACTAACTTTGCTATCATTCACAAACGTGCTACCATGCCTTCTATATTCTCATTCAAATCATTTTTATATATTACAAACAATAACGGAGCCAGTACCAATCCCTGTGGAAACCACTGGTGACCGGCCTCCAGTCTGAAAAACAGCCGTCCATCTTCACTCTCTGTCTCTTGCCGTTAAGCCAATTAAACCTTGATTCCCTTTAGCCACAATTGCTACACCCAATACCATTTTGAAATCACACAGTGTGTTGGATGTAGCTGATTTCTGTGGCAGAGATTTCCACAGGCATACCGTTCTCTGAATGAAGAATACTCTCACTTTCTCAGCCCTAAATGGCCAATCCCTTCTCCGAAACATATGACTCCTACCATCAGGAGTATTCTTCCTGCATTTACATTGTTTAGGTCTGCCAGGGTCTTACAGGTTTCTGAGAGAATCCCTCATTCTTCTGAATTTAAGCCCATATATTCACAAACACTTCAACCTCTCCTTCCATCCCAATGATCTGCGCATTAAAACCACCTTTATAGTAACACCATCCTTCCTCAGATAAGGAGGCCACACCTGCTGTCAGTATTCTAGGTGTTGTCTCACAGATGCCCTGTTAAATTGTCGCAATTTGTCCTTTCTCCTGTACTCAAATTCACTCTCCATGAAGGCCAACATACCAGTTGCCTTCCTTACTGCCTG
>NW_025965734.1:124424-139662 GCF_021869965.1 Rhincodon typus | reverse complement strand
CTACCCCCACCACGCAGCTACAGACAAACTACCCCCACCATGCAGCTGCAGATAAACTACCCCCACCATGCAGATACAGACAAACTACCCCCACCATGCAGCTGCAGACAAACTACCCCCACCACGCAGATACAGACAAACTACCCCCACCACACAGCTGCAGACAAACTACCCCCTCCATGCAGCTACAGACAAACTACCCCCACCATGCAGCTACAGACAAACTACCCCCACCACGCAGCTACAGACAAACTATCCCCACCACATAGCTGCAGACAAATTACCCCCACCATGCAGCTACAGACAAACTACCCCCACCACGCAGCTACAGACAAACTACCCCCACCACACAGCTGCAGGCAAACCACCCCAATTCTCTGTTACAGGAAAACTACCACCAAATCCACCAGTTAAGGCAAACTGCCCTAAACCCCAGCCACAGGCAAACTACCCAGAAACTCCCAGTTACAGGCAAACTATCCTCAACTACAGGCAAACTACCCCAAACCCCAATTACAAGCAAATGGCCTCGACCCCCAGCTACAGACAAACTATCGCAGCTTCAGCTAAACTTCCATGACAGCAATCTCCGGCTACAAGCAAAATGCTCCCTACAGGCAATCTCATGCTACAGACAAACTCGCAGCCATAGGCAAACTACAGAGAGAAAGGGACAGAGAGAGGGGACCAGAGAGAGGGACAGAGAGGGTCAGAGAGAGGGAGTGAAAGAGGGACAGAGAGATAGGGAGAGAGGGACAGAGTGGAATAGAGAGGGGGGACAGAGGCAGAAGCACAGAGAGAGAGGGGGGGGGGAGAGAGAGAGAGAGAGACAGAGAGGGACAGAGGGGGAGACAGAGAGAGTCGGGGCAGAGAGAGGGGGACAGAGAGAGAAATAGAATGGCAGGGACAGACAGAGTCACGGAGAGAGAGAGATAGAGACAGGGACAGAGAGAGGGGGACACAGAGAGGGACAGAATGAGAGTGACAGAGGGAGAGGGACAGAGAGACAGGGACAGGGAGAGAGAGGGACACTGATAGGTACAGAGAGGGAAAGAGCAAGAGGGACAGAGAGAGGGAGAGAGAGAGAGAGAGTGAGAGGAACAGAGAGATAGGGGGAGAAAGAGAGGGGGACAGAGAGATAGGGAGAGAGGGATAGAGAGGGGGGCAGAGAGAGAGGGGGACAGAGAGAGGGGGACAGAGAGAGGGGGACAGAGAGAGAGGGACAGAGAGGAAGACAGGGACAAAGAGAAAGACAAAGAGAGACAGAGAGAAGGACAGAGAGAGGGACGGGGAGACCAAGGCTCACCCAGTGGCAGCTCCCCACCCCCCCTCCACTCCCCACACTGACTCTCAGCCTGTCAACCTCCTGCGTTCCAGTGAAACACACCCAGTCTATTCAACCTTTCTTCATAGCTAAAATCCCCCATACCAGGCAACATCTTTGTAAACCTTTTCTGTACTCTCCCCAAAGCATCCACATCCTTCTGGTAGTGTGGGGACCAGAACAGTACACAATATTCCAAGTGTGGCCTAACTAAGGCTCTATAAAGCTGTAGCATAACTTGGCTATCCTAATACTCAATGCCCCTTCCAATGAAGGCAAGCATGCCATAGGACCTTTTTACTACCTTATCTACCTGCGCTGTCACCTTCAGCGATCTGTGACCTGCACACCCAGATCCCTCTGCATATCCTCAGGGTTCTGCCATTCACTTATAATTTCCACCTGTACTTGACCTTCCAAAATGCATCACCTCACATTTGTCCAGATTAAACTCTGCCTGCCACTTTTCTGCCCATGCCTCCAACTGATGTATATTCTGTTCTATTCTCTGACAATCCTCCTCACTATCCACAACTCCAACAATCTTTGTATCGTCCGCAAACGTACAAATTAGACCCAGCTATGTTTTCTTCCAAATCATTTATGTAGATGTCCCAGCACTGATCCCTGTGGAACACCACTAGTCACAACCCTCCATTCCGAAAAGCATCCTTCCACCACCACCCTCTGTCTCCTATGACTAAGCCAGGTCTGTATCCACCTTGCCAGCTCACTCTGCTACCATGTGAGTTCACCTTTTGTGCCTGTCTGCCATGAGGGACCTTGTCAAAGACTTTACTGAAGTCCATGTAGACAACATCAACTGCTTTTCTCTCATCAATCATCTTCATCACCTCCTCAAAAAACTCAAATCAAGTTAGTGAGGCCCCTGCACAAAACTATGTTGTCTATCACTAATAAGTCCATTTACTTCTAAATGCGTATAGATCTTGTCCCTGAGAATCTTTTCCACTAATTTCCCTACCACCAATGTGAGACTCACAGGCCTGTAATTTCCTTGATCATCCCTGTTACCTTTCTTAAACAATGGGATAACATTGGCTATTCTCCAGTCCTCTGGGATCTCATCTGCAGCCAAAGAGGATACAAAGATACCTGTCAATGCTCAAGCAATTTGTTCTCTTGCCTCTCTCAATATTCTGGGATAGATCCCATCAGGACCTGGGGATTTATCTACCTTAATACTTTATAATACGGACAATACCTCTTCATTTTTAGCAACAACTCAGCTTAGAAACTTGACACCACCTTCCCTGGGATCATCCTCCACCAGTTCCTACTCTTTGGTCCATACTGACACAGCGTTTTTGTTTAGGACCACACCTACATTTTGACATCAGTTACAGCAAACTGGGGGCTCATGATGGGATAGGAATTTATTGAATTTATGAGGGATCTGTACATGTTTAGAAATGAGTGTGTGCAGGTACTGGACATAGAAGTAAGAGAGTTGTTGTTAGTACCCAGGTTGAACTCTCAAAGCAGGGGAGGAGCTGGCCTGGTGGTATTATCACTAGGCTGTTAATTCAGAGACCCATGTAATGTTCTAGGGATCTGGAAGATGGTAGAAATTGAATACAATTAAAAAAGACAGAGCCATAAGTCTAGTGATGACCATGAACCCATTGTCAATTGTTCAAAAATCCCATCTGGTTCACTAATGTCCTTTAGGGAAGGAAACTGCCATCCTTACCTGGTCTGGCCTACATGTGACTCCAAACCCACAGCAATGTGGTTGCCTCTTAACTGCCCTCTGGGCAATTAGCGATGGGCAATAAATGCTGGGCCTAGCCAGCGACAGCTACATTTTGTCAATGAATAAAGAACAGGTTTTTATGACTGACAGTTAACTGCCACACTTTGTTTATTTTTTTCGCCCTCACAAAGACGTCAACTCTGATTGGTCAAGGCATTGCCCTGAGAAATGAACCAGACGTCACGTATTGTGTCGAGGTGAAACAGGAGTAGTGTCAGTAAATATTTCCTGAAACCTTGCCTCCACAGCGAAGATGTTAGTCCCATTTGACAAAAGGTCTAGATTACCCAGGGAATTACAATTGGATCAAGGTTCAAAATTTTTTCTCAAGAACATCCAAAGAAATAATCAACAGTTTGGGAATAAAACACTTCACACCTTCATTTCAGACCATCATACAGAATCTCAAGGAACATTGAAAATCCTTTAAACACGATGACTGGCCCTTGTTGTCAAGAATGTGCCAATGGCTCGGATAGAGAACTTGCCTCGTTACGGTTTCCCATTAGGGATTCCCCTAATGAATCCATACCATTTAGTCCTTTTGAACTGATGTATTGACATGAGATAAGAGGACCCTTAAATTACAGGAAAAAAAATGATAAATCAAAGCTCAGAGTTTATATTTACATAAAACCATAACATATCAGAGCAGAATTAGGCCATTGAGTCTGTTCCACCATTCGATCATGGCTCATATTTTTTCAACCCCACTCCCCTGCCTTCTCCCTGTAACCCTTGATTCTCTCACAAATCAAAAACCTATCCACCTCTGTCTTAAATACACACAATGACTTGTCCTCCACAGCCTTTTGTGACAATGAGTTCCACAGATTCACCACCCTCTGGCTGAAGAAATTCCTCTTCATCTCCGTTCTAAAGGGTCGCCCCTTCATTCTGACACTGTGCCCTCAGGTCCTAGTCTCTCCTATCACAGGAAACATCTTCTCCACGTCCACTCTATCCGGGCCTCTCAGTATTCTGTAAGTTTCAATCACATCTCCCCTCATCTTTCTAAACTCCATCGAGTACAGACCCAGGCTCCTCAACACTCCTCACGTGACAAGCCCTTCATCCCTGGGATCATTCTTGTAAACCTCCTCTGGACCCCATCCAAGGCCAGCACATCCGTCCTTAGATACGGGGCCCAAAACCGCTCACAATAGTCCAGATGTGGTCTGACCAGAGCTTCTCCAACCTACGTATCCAGTAGCTGTGGAAACCTAAGCAAAGTGTTTCAGCTAACCATAGATCAAATGAAAAGTGATCAACAAATAGTGAAGAGCAGATAAAATATCCAACACTAAAAAATCCAAGCTGGAAATGTTGCTGGAGACGGGACGTGCTAACTCTTCCCTGTCTCTGGAAAGCCATTCAATAGCAAGGTTAAAGCCATAAAATATAGGATCAGGAGGAGGCCATTCAGCCCACTGGGTCTGCACCACCTTTCAACAAGACCATGGCTGATCTGATCATCCTCAACTCCAGTTTCCTGCCTTTTCCCCATAACCCTTAATTCTTTTACTGATTTTACAATCTCTCTGTCTCCTTCACTGTCTAGACATTAAGTATAGCCTTGAATATACTGAATGACTCAGCCTCGACAGCCCTCCGCGGTAAAGAATTCCACAGATTCACTGCCCTCGGATTGAAGCAATTCTTCCTCACTGGGGATCCTGGCTGTCCCCTGCTCCCAAACCACCAGCTAGTTGATGGCCACCATCAGTGACCTCTGTCCCCCTCGAGCTTCCCAACGGTGGAAGGTTAGGAGTGTAGGGATCTCACCAAATTGTGAGGCTGCGACAGACTGGAGAGGCAGGGAAGGAGGGGCGATGGCGACACAGAGGGGTTAGAAACCAAGGATCATCTTAAAACAGAGCTGCAATGTGACCAGGAGTCAGGGAGAATGGGCCAGGTGACAGAGGAGTGTAGGAATTGATTTGGGGTGGGGTTTTGTGCTCTGTTCAAGAGGAGTCCCTGATCTGTGGATCTGCCTGTGATAGCCCATTATCTCACCAGTTCTGTGAAATTCTGGCCATAATGTTGCTCTCTCCCTCCCTTGCGTTGGCAACATGTGTTTCTGGGTCAGTTGCTGATTATGTGCATTTATTTTTAATGATGCTTTTAGAGCTGAAATGAATTCAACATTTCATAAAATCCCACCCTTTAATTAGGTGAGCTCCAGCTGGAGGTCATGTCAGGATATTGCAATCCCCTTAACGTTTAGCTGGGGCTGAGGTTTTCTTTCAAACAGTTTCTCTGCTGTAAACCAACAACTATCGATGGTTTGAATTTTTGAAATGTCTACGTGGATGGTCTGGGCATTTGACTGCTTCAGTATCTGAAATGGAGATGCCGGTGTTGGACTGAGGTGGACAAGGTCAGAATCACACAGCACCAGGTTATAGTGCGACAGGTTATAGTGCGACAGGTTATAGTGCACCAGGTTATAGTGCAACAGGTTATAGTGCACCAGGTTATAGTGCGACAGGTTATAGTGCGACAGGTTATAGTGCACCAGGTTATAGTGCGACAGGTTATAGTGCACCAGGCATTTGTGTGGTGTGAATGTCACTTGCCACTTGTCAGCCCAAGCCTGGATATTCTCCAGATCTCGTTGCATTTGAACACAGACTGCTTCAGTATCTGAGGAGTCACGAATGGTGCTGAATATTGTGTAATGATCAGCGAACGTCCCCACTTCTGACCTTATGATGGAGGGAACGTCATTGATGAAGCTGCTGAAGATGGTTGGGCCTAGGACACTCCCCTGAGGTATTCCTGCAGAGATGACCTGGAGATGAGATGATTGACCTCCAACAACCACAACCATCTTCCTATGTGTCAGGTCTGACTCCAACCACTGGGGAGTTTGCCCCCAATACCCATTGATTCCAGTTTTGCTCGGGCTCCTTGATGCCACACCTGGTCGAATACAGCCTTGATATCAAGGGCTGTCACTCTCACCTCACCTCTGGAATTCAGCTCTTTTGTCCATGTTTGAACCAAGGCTGTAATGAGATCAGGAGCTGAGTGGCCCTGGCAGAACCCAAACTGGGCGTCACTGAGCAGGTTATTGCTGAGCAGGTGCTGTTTGATAGCGCTGTTACTGACACCTTCCACCACTTTACTGATGATCGAGAGGAGCCGAAGGTTCAAAGTTTTGGAGAAAGCAGGTTTTGTCTCCTTAAACCACAGGAAGTTCGAGGGAGATTTGATCGAGGGGTTCAAAATCATGGCTTGTCAACAATCATTGAACCAAATGTCATCACCACCTGACTCCTGGTTGGAGTGTGTGGTTATAGAATGAGGTATTGAGTGGAGAAAGCCAAACTCTCTCTTTATAACAGACACAAGGTGTTTTACACAATGTCTCCCAACAGTCACAAGACTTGTCTTGTGGGATCAGCTGGTGTCGGAGCTAGACTCTAACCATTTGAAGGAGAGATTTGGTGATCTGGTGATGCTAACAGAGTGATCCTAATCAGTAAATGTGTCAACACACACTGTCAGTGCAGGGCTGGTCACTCAAGATTCCCACCAGGAAGCAACTCTTGGCGATAGCTGAATGCAGACCTTGCAGTTTCGGTCAGACAGGGCGAGATTCTACAGGAAACTGGTGGCTGTGTCTCTTGTGTTGTCGAGGAGTTTGTATTTTGCTTGTGTCGAGCTGAGCAAGGTGTTTGACTTTTCGTTTCTTGTCACGACCCACAGACCCCAGGCTGGGAAAGAGGAGTTTGTATCACCTTGTTGTTGGATTATTTTGGTTTGTGTGTTCCAACTTCAAAATAACCAAAGGGACTGCTTTAATCTTCAAATAGATGGTTAGTTCATCAAACAACCATGACTGGTTATTCAGGTCTAAAAGTGGCCACATTCTCAGCTGAAAGACACCTTTAGCAATAGTGTTACATGTGGAGATACAATGAGGTCAGTCTCTGATACTGCCATACGCCTCACTTCCTTCAAGATTCTCGTTCTGAAGCACACAGTTAAAATACAGACTCAGAGTTAGCCGTTGTGATGTCTTCCATAGTCGAATAGTTTGACTTTCTCCCAAGGGTAGGCTAAGCCGAACTGGTTCTGTGAGGTGCTGGTGCTTCCTATATTTTGACCACAAAGATCTCTGGTCATCTGTCCCACAAGGAGAAACAACCTCTCCACATCGACCCTGTCAGCTTTCCTAAGAATATTGTAAGTTTCGATAAAGTTGTCTTTCATGCATGTAAATTCCAACAAGTACAGGCCCAATATACTCAACCTCTCCTCATAAGACTGTCCCTCCGTACCTGGGATCAGCTGAGTGAACCTTCTCTGGAATGCCTCCAGTGCAAGTCTATCTTTCCTTAGATAAGGGGCCCAAAACTGCTCACTCAGTTGTGGTCTCACTAGTGGTTTGTACATTTTTAGCAAACCTCCCTACATTTATACTCTGAGATAACAAGGTGCAGGGCTGGATGAACACAGCAGGCCAAGCAGCATCAGAGGAGCAGGAAGGCTGACGTTTCAGGCCTAGACCCTTCTTCAGAAATGGGGGAGGGGAAGGGGGTTCTGAAATAAATAGGGAGAGAGTGGGAGGCGGATAGAAGATGGATAGAGGAGAGGATAGGTGGAGAGGAAACAAACAGGTCGAAGAGGCGGGGATGGAGCCAGTAAAGGTGAGTGTAGGTGGGGAGGTAGGGAGGAGATAGGTCAGTCCAGGGAGGACGGACAGGTCAAGGGGGCAGGATGAGGTTAGTAGGTAGGAGATGGGGGTGCGGCTTGAGGTGGTAGGAGGGGATAGGTGGGAGGAAGAACAGGTTAGGGAGGCAGGGACGAGCTGGACTGGTAGGGGGAGGGGAGATTTTGAAATCCACATTGATACCATTGGGCTGCAGGGTTATTTCAGAACCCCCTTCCCCTCCCCCTTTTCTGATGAAGGGTCTAGGCCCGAAACGTCAGCCTCTCTGCTCCTCTGATGCTGCTTGGCCTGCTGTGTTCATCCAGCTCTACACCTTGTTATCTCAGATTCTCCAGCATCTGCAGTTCCTTCTATCTCTACATTTATACTCGACTCCCTTTGATATAAAGCTCACATTTCACCTGCCTTCCCTATTACCTGCTGCATTTAGACGCTGGCTTTGAATCATGTCTCTGTATTAGTCTGAGTTTGCTTTGCTCAAGAGTGATAGATACTAATTGTCTTTCCGCCGTGGGAATTAATAGCAGGCATGTTATTCTGTCTTTCAGGCCTTTGATGCTACATGGACCTGCCCGCACCTCTAGGGAACACTCTCTGGCAGAGACAGTAAGAACTGCCGATGCTGGAGTCAGAGATAACACAGTGTGGAGCTGGAGGAACACAGCAGGCCAGACAGCGTCAGAGGAGCACCAAAGCTGATGTTTCGGGTCGGGGCCCTTCTTCAGAAAGATTGCTTTCTCTTGTGGATTCTGACTGAATTCCAGACAGCTTTCTTACTTGTTGTCATTCAGCACCAACCCAGTTATTGGAGTGTTCTTCAGAATGATTAAAGTGTCACGCATTGCCCTGAGCTGGGCTACAGGCTCTTCACAGTGTAACCCCATGATCACTAATGTTCCTCAACATTTGCGGAGAAGCTGGATCCATTAGCATTATATTCCCTGGCGCTCCGGAGATCACCTCGTAGAAACGCAGTACGTTCTAACAGGACGAGACAGAATAAACACAGGATGGATGCTCCCGATGACCAGGGAGCCGAGAATAAGGTGTCACAGTTTAAGGATACGGGGAGCACCATTCAGGACTGAGATGGGGTAAAATATCTTCACCCAGACAGTGGGGAGCCTGTGGAATTCTCTGACACTGTTAAGTGGCTTAGGTCAAAACATTGAAAGTTTTCAACTGGACTTGGACATAGCAAAAGGGATGAAAGGGTATAGGGAGAAAGCTGGAACAGGGCTGAATGGCCTCCTCCTGCCCCTAGTTTCCAGGTTTCTGTGCTTTCTGTAACGACTTTCAAGAGCCAAGGATGATCACATCTTTCTAGCAACTCCAAGTATTCATCTCACCATCTCAGTCTGTCTGGTCACTAAACAGAAATTACACAGTGCACAGCAGAAAACTGCACTAGCTGTTTGACTATTTAATCATGTCCCTCGCTGACACATAGCAGGAAAACTCTGCGTTTGCGGACTTATTAATACTGCGTACTTTCTGCTCTGTCCCATCTCATTTGCTCGCTGTCAGTGAGAGGCTGAGACACACAGGAATAAAAACAACTCGCACAGAAAACAGAATTTTTATTAAAATCAACGTTATATAAACCTGTGGCAATACAGATTCTGAATTCAGCGTGGACAGTAGGTATATAGTATACTGTGTGTGATACAGAGTCTGAGTTCATTGGCTATAGTGACTATACAGCACACTGTGTGTTATATACAGGTTCTGAGTTCAGCCAATATCTGACCCAGTGAAATACGATTGAAATCTTGCGTTGAAGCTGACAGAGCAGCAGGTGGGATTGCAAGGTCTGGTTGGTATCATCCATCTCCTCACTGATCGAGAATTTCTATATCTGTTATTTCCTCAAAAACCTCCTTCACTTTCTCCCACGCCCCTTCCACCCGTTCAGTAATGCTGTGATCAGGAAAGACAGAAATATATTTGTCAGTGTCACATCCATTCGGTTATACATTACTCATCCTGGGAGACTCACTTCCAGCAGCTCATCCTTGTTCCAGGGTACAAGCTCCCAGCTGGTGCTTACAGAGTTCACTCACCTTCCGCACACTTATCTACTTTGTTCTCAGGATGTGGGAGCTATTGGCTGGGCCCAGCATTTATTGCCCGTCCCTAGTTGCCCCTTGAGAAGGTGGGGGTGAGCTGCCTTCTTGAACCACTGCAGTACATTTGCTGTGGGTTGACCCACAATGCCCTGAAGGAGGGAATTCCAGGATTTTGACCTGGTGACACTGAAGGAACAGCAATATATTTCCAAGTCAGGATGGTGAGTGGCTTGGAGGGGAACTTGCAGGGGGTGGTGTTCCCATGTATCTGCTGCCCCTTGTCCTTCTAGATGGAAGTTGTCGTGGGTTTGAAAGGTGCTGTCTGAGGATCTTTGGTGAATTTCTGCAGTGCATCTTGTAGATCGTACACACTGCTGCTACTGAGCGTCGGTGATGGAGGGAGTGGATGTTTGTGGATGTGGTGCCGATCAAGCGGCTGCTTTGTCCTGGATGGAGTTGAGCTTTTCGAGTGTTGATGGAGCTTGTATCAATCTACAATGTGCAAGTCAGGAGTGTGATAAAATACTCCCTGCTGGCCTGGATGGGATAGCTCCTGGAATTCCCACCCTAATAGCATTGTGGGTCTACCCTACAGCAAATGGACTGCAGCGGGTCAAGAAGGCAGCTCACCCCACCTTCTCAAGGGGCAACTACAGACGGGCAATAAATGCTGGGCCCAGCCCAGTGATACCCACAGTCTTTGAATAAATGAAAAATGTGCCATTTTGAGTTCTATATTTCTCTCTTTCATTGTCTATCTATCTGTCCGTCTGTCTCTCTGTCTGTCTCTCTGTCTATCTCTGTCTGTCTCCCTCTGTCTCCACCTGTTTGTCTCTGTCTGTCTATCTATCTGTCTATCTATCTGTCTATCTCTGTCTGTCTGTCTCTCTGTCTGTCTCTGTCTCTGCCTGTTTGTCTCCTATCTGTCTGTCTGTCTGTCTATCCCCCTGTCTCCATACCTCTGTCACTGCCTCTCTGTTACTCTCTGTGTGTTGATGTTAAGTATGGTGTCGTGTCCCCTACCTTTCTAGTATATCTGAGATTTCTACCGATCTCTTTAGCCGTTTGATGAAGTTGTTAGCTGTGCCCTTGTTCAGGTAGAATTCTGTAAAGAGACAGATGTGGATGTTGAAATTGCTGAGGCTCAAACACATAACCAACTTGACTCTGTCTCCCCTCCGCCTCCCCCTCTGTCCCTACCACCTGCTTCCATCAACTTTGCACAGAGAGAGCCTGGCACTTGCCTGCTTCTAGAGGCCATGCCCTGCTCCTGAAGGGGGCGACACTTCCCAGTTATTGCTTATCACAAACATCCATCCTCCAGCTGTCGGAGTGAGCTGTGACTCTGGGCCAGGCCTGGGCTGTGAGACCGGGCCAGGCCTGGGCTGTGACTCTGTGCCAGGCCTGGGCTGTGATACTGGGCCAGGCCTGGGCTGTGACTCTGTGCCAGGCCTGGGCTGTAAGACTGGGCCAGGTCTGGGCTGTGACTCTGGGCCAGGCCTGGGCTGTGAGACTGGGCCAGGCCTGGGCTGTGACTCTGTGCCAGGCCTGGGCTGTAAGACTGGGCCAGGCCTGGGCTGTGAGACTGGGCCTGGTCTGGGCTGTGAGACTGGGCCTGGTCTGGACTGTGACTCTGGCTGTGACTTTGGGCCTGGTCTGGGCTGTGAGACTGGGCCAGGCCTGGGATTTGGGACTGGGCCTGTGGTCTGGGCTATGAGTGGTCGCGTACCTCAGTTAGATTATTCATTTCTGAAGTGACATAAGAATGTAATGGCTAGGAGTGGAGGTTGGCCACTCAGTCCCTCGGGTCTGCACTGCTGTTCACTACAAGTTCAGAATGATTGTGTATGTTGACGCCATTTTCCTGCTCAATCCCTGTGTTGCTTCATTCCCTTAGTGTCCCACAATCCCCTGATCACTCAATGACTGAGCACCCACAGACTCGGAAGTGTGGTTGGGATGCTCTTTGGAGGGTTGACGTTGATTCAATGAGCTGAATGGCCTGCTTCCACACTGTGGGGATTCTGTGATTCACACACTCGGCTGCCTGCCTCTCCATTATGTTGATAGTTACCCTCCGTTGGTCCTGAAAGCAGGAACTCTCAGATAACAAGGTGTAGAGCTGGATGAACACATAGACCCTCTAGGCCCGAAACGTCAGCCTTCCTGCTCCTCTGATGCTGCTTGGCCTGCTGTGTTCATCCAGCTCTACACCTTGTTATCTGAGATTCTCCAGCATCTGCAGTTCCTACTATCTCTGAAAGCAGGAACTCTCAAATTGGACTCAGGGCCCCAAGTATAGGTCCTGAGCTGAGAGGCATCAGCCAGTTACCCCTCTATCACAGGGCAGCAACACACCAGCCAACCCACCCCCCCAACTTAGGACTCCCCACTCCCAGCCTCACACTTATAGTTCCCACCATGAAATCATGACATTATCCTGTCCTCGGAATGAGGTCCCAGTCGGAAAGATTTAGGAAGCGTGGGTGGAATCTCTGCCCAATCCTCGGACCTATCACTCGTCTTTCCGACTTGTACTGTGTGTCTCTCACTTTATTACCATCCTTGGCTCCTTCACAAAGATACTGTCTTTCTCACATGGTCACATCTTTACTGAGAGTTATTAAATAGCTGCTTAAAAGTCTGCCACTGTATCTCTACCAACCCACCTCATAGCCTGGTTACCCTGATCACCTCAGCTAGCTCTGCCTCTGTTTAAGTTTAAAACATTAGTCTCAGACCCACATGCTTCCCTCTAACTTCCAGGGGTTCCAGCAGCACGGCCACAAGCCATTCAGGCCATCAGTGCAACGTTCCCGCCTCACCCCCGCACCTCAAGCTGCCTTCCCTCATCTGAGAAACCCATTCCCTCCCACTTCATCAGCTTGTCCAGCTTCCCCTTAAATGTTTCTACATCGAGGAACCCATTGGAATTCCACCTTGGGATGTAAGACAATCAGAAATAGGAGCAGGAGGAGGCCATTCAGCCCCTCGAGCCTGCTCCGCCATCCAATAAGATCATGGCTGATCCCACATTCCTCACATCCACTTTCCTGCCCTTTCCCCATAATCCTTAATTCCCCGACTGATCAAGAGACTAGCTCAGCCCTAAAGATACACGAGGGCTCTGCCCCCACAGCCGTCTGTGGTAAGGAGTTCCAAAGACTCACAATCCCCTGAGAGAAGAAATTCCTCCTCATCTCAATCTTCAATTGGTGCCCCTTTACTCTGAGACTGTGCCCTCTGGTCCTAGCCTCTCCCATGAGGGGAAACATCCTCTCAGCATTGACCCTGTCGAGCCCCTTAAGAATCCTAAATAAAAACTGAAAGAACTGCGGATGCTGTAAATCAGAAACAGAAACAGAAGTTGCTGGAAAAGCTCAGCAGGTCTGGCTGTGTCTGTGAGGAGGAATCAGAGTTAATGTTGTGGGTCTGCAGTACTGATCCTGCCAGACCTGCTACACTTCCCCTTAACAATCCGATATGTTTCAGTGAGCTCAGCTCTCATTCTTCCAAACTCCAGTGAGGAGAGTCCCAGCCTGTTTAATCTTTGCTGATAAAACAATCCCTCCGCACCAGGGATCATCCCCGTGATCCTTCCCTGAACGGCCTCCAGTGAGATGATATCTTTCCTTACATAACTTAGTACGAACTGCCGATGCTGGAGAATCTGAGATCACAAGGTGTAGACCTGGATGACACTTAGAAAAAGACCTTTCTGAAGAAGGGTCTAGGGCCGAAACGTCAGCCTTCCCGTCAGCCTTCCTGCTCCCCTGATGCTGCTTGGCCTGCTGTGTTCATCCAGCTCTACACCATAACTCTGAGTGATGTGACTGTGTCCCACTGAACACTTTGCTTTATTGTGAGATGTGGGTGTCAGCATTTGGTCCCTATCCATTACTGCCCTTGAACAGTGTCTTGTTCAGATCATTTCAGAGGGTGGTTCTTAAGAGTCAACCACATTGCTGTGGGCCTGGAGTCACATGTAGGCCAGACCAGGTAAGGATAGCAGTTTCCTTCCCTAAAGGACATTAGGACATTCCCTAATGGGTCTCTTTTCAAAAAAAAACACAACAACCAATGGTCCTTTTACAGTCACATCACTGAGGGTAGCTTTATATTCCAGAATTATTCATTGCATTGGGACCCCACCCTCTGCTTTGGGGGGATTTGAACTGATTATGGAGCATTAGGCGGGTGATTACTAGCACAGAGTCAGTGCCTCACCATCACCCTTTCCCTCTTCGCTGGTGTTTTAGGGGGTCACCAAAGAGTCCTTTTTGCCTAGCTGACATGATGGAGGGTGAATGTACAAACCTGGCTGTTTCACGTCCTCTAATTGTTCTGAAGCATCTGTAAGAGAATGGATTGGTTTTGGTTAGTTCAGCGACATTAACAGTAGCTATGGACTATGAGGGTGGGCACGGTGGCTCAGTGGTTAGCACTGCTACCTCACAGCACCAGGGACCGGGTTCGATTCCACCCCCAGGGTGACTGTCTGTGTGGGTTTCCTCCGGGTGCTCCAATTTCCTCCCACAGGTGGATTGGCCATGCTATTTTTTTTTTTATTCGTTAACGGGATGGGGGTGTCGCTGGCCAGGCAGCATTTATTGCCCATCCCCAATTGCCCAGAGGGCAGTCAAGAGTCAACCACATTGCTGTGGGTCTGGAGTTACATGTAGGCCAGACCAGGGAAGGATTGCAGTTTCCTCCCCTAAAGGACATTAGTGAACCAGATGGGTTTTTCCTGACAATCGACAATGGATTCACGGTCATCATTAGATTCTTAATTCCAGACGTTTATTGAATTCCAATTCCACCATCTGCCATGGCAGGATTCGAACCCGGATCCCCCGAACATTATCTGGAGCCGCTGGTTTAACAGCCCAGTGATAGTACCACTAGGCCATCACCTCCCCTTGCCCGTAGCGCACAGGTAGGTAGATTAACTGTGGGAAATGCAGGCCTATAGGGTAGGGGGCCGGGTGTGGGCCTGGGTGGGATGCCCTTTGGAGGGTGGGTGTGGATTCAATGGGCTGAATGGCCTGCTCCCACACTGTAGGGATTTTGTGACTGAGTGAAATTCTCTCATCTTGCTTCCTGCTCCTTTTCCAAATCTCTTCAAATCTATGCCCCTCTTATTCTTGTTCCTTTTACAAATCGGAACAGCTTCTCACTGTCTACTTTGTCCAGCCCCGCTCCTGATTTTGAAAACCTCTATAAGATCTCCTCTCAGCTGCCTTCTGTCTAGGGAGAACAGTCCCAACTTCTTCAATCGATCCTCTTGACTGAAGCTTCTCATTCCTGAAACCATTCCTGTAAATCACTTCTACACTCTCTCCAATGCATTCACATCTTTCCTATAATGTGGCACCCACAACTGTACA
>NW_025965734.1:48504-69424 GCF_021869965.1 Rhincodon typus | reverse complement strand
TTACAGAGAGAAAGACATTGAGACACGGAGACAAAGAGAGAGACTGAGATACAGAGAGAGACAGTCTGAGCTCTGCAGCTTTATAGAACTTTAGTTAAACCACACTTAGCATACAGTTCTGGTCCCCGCTCTACCATAAGGATGTGGATGCTTTGGAGAGGGTACAGATAACGTTTACCAGGATGTTAAATAAAAACCAAAAGAACTGCAGATGCTGTAAATCAGGGACAAAAACAGAAGCTGTTGGAAAAGCTCAGTAGGTCTGGCAGCATCTGTGAAGAAATAAATGGAGTTAACGTTTCGGGTCCGTGAAAAAAATCTGTTTTTATCTTCACAGATGCTGCTAGACCTGCTGAGCTTTTCCAGCAACTTTGTTTTTGTCCGCTTTTTTTTTAACCAGGATGTTGCCTGGTCTGGGGGATTTTAGCTGTGAAGAAAGGTTGGATAAACTGAGTTGAAGGGCAACCTGATAGAAGTTTATAAGATTGTGAATGGCATGGATAGAGTGGAAAGTATGAGGCTTTTCCCAGGGTGGAGGGACAAGGAGACACAGGTTCAAGGTGCGAGGGGTGAAGTTTACAAGAGATGTGTGAGGCATGTTTTTCACACAAAGGGTGGTGAGTGCCTGGAACGCGCTGCCAGAGGAGGTGGTGGAAGCAGACACAATAGCAGCGTTCAAGAAGCACCTGGATAAATACATGAATAGGAAGGGAATAGAGGGATACGGATCCTGTAAGTGAAGACAATTTTAGTGTGGAAGGGCAAAATGTGTTGGCGCAGGTTTGGAGGGCTGAAGGGCCTACTCCTGTGCTGTATTGTTGTTTATACAGAGAGAGTCCCAAGATACAGTGATGTGGACTAAGAGCAGAGTAACAATATGAAGCGTCAGAAACAGAACAAAGGAAACTCCGTAAATCCAAAGACAAATCCGGAATGGGACAAACACAAGTTGAGAAAGGTTTTAAAATGCATTGCTGATGGAAAACAAGGAAATGGTAAAGGCATCACTGTGGAAGAGTTAGAAAGCTTCCCAATGACACTGGAAAACCAATAGAGTGATTGAG
The DNA here is from genome assembly GCF_021869965.1 of Rhincodon typus. Classification (NCBI taxonomy): domain Eukaryota; kingdom Metazoa; phylum Chordata; class Chondrichthyes; order Orectolobiformes; family Rhincodontidae; genus Rhincodon; species Rhincodon typus. The sequence goes on along the minus strand of NW_025965734.1, from coordinate 68,360 downwards.
CTGGGGTCAGTAATGGACCTAAAGGTGACCCAGTGTAATGAGCATTTGGCCCACATCCCAGGCTCTTCAAAGAACCGACAGCACAGCTCATAGGTGGACTGGTTCCAATGTTCCAAAGTTCCTTCAATTCATGAAGGATCCCAGTGGATTGGAAAATGGAAAATGTGACCTTTTATTCAAGAAAGGAGGGAGGCAGAAAGCAGGGATGGGATATTTTGGCCAAATGTTTGTCAGGAGGATAATGGCCGAATCCGTTAATAAGGAATATAAATGCAGGATTCTTCAAAAACCATGACTTGGTCAGGCACAGGTAACATGACTGTGCAAAAACACAGGAACCTGTTCCACTACTCAATGAGACTAACGCCGCTCCGTGGCCTAACTCCATATTCCTGCCTTTGGCCCATGTCCCTTAACACTCTTGCTTAACAAAAACTTATCAATCTGTTTTAAAATTAACAACTGATCCAGCATGCGCTGCTGTTTTTGGAAGAGAATTGCAAACATCTACCACCCTGTGTGTGTGTGGAAATGCTTCCTAACATCTCTCCTGATGGTCTGGTCCTAAATGAACAAATTCTGCTCCCAGTTCTAGAATCTCCAACCAGTGAAAGGTAAATAGTGTTTAACTGATTTTTAAGCAGATTGTTTTTTCAAGAAGTAACATTCTCAGGGGATGGAAAGGAACCAGTAGATGTAACGCACTTGGACTTCCAAATGCTATTTTATGCCAGAACACATGGTTGAGGGGATAATGTCAGTGTGGATTGAGGTTTGGTTAGCTAATGGGAAGCAGTGTTGGGACTAACAGGCCTTTCTCAGGTTTTACTGATACCACCTTGGAACACAAGCACTGTATCCTCCCCAGCCACTGTCAATCCCTCTTTAGACCAGAGCACGTGGCACATGGATGGGAAACACAGCTTTCAGGGTGTAGAGGGCAGTTTCTCAGCTGCTGAGAGTTGTCCATCTTCCTGATTAGACTGACATAACTACCACCACATTTGTTCTACTTTCCCTCAGCCTGAATATCTCCCTGAACAATGTGGTTATAGTCAGTTTGCTCACCCTCTCTGCTGCACCCTCTCTTATCCAGACCAACTGCAAAAGGTAACCGACCTGTAGCACTACCTTCTCGATCCCCTCCTTCACGGTCACACCCTTCCTGTCTCTGATGACAAACCAAATCGGAATTATCTTCAAAGGCCCATATCCAATGCCTTTCCCTTGTTCAGCGTTGGGAATTGATCTACCAGGTGGAAAACAGTGTTGAGATTTTTTCGCCCTTCTTGATGTTTCAGTGCCTGAAGCTCAGCAGCCTCCCAGTTATAGCTCAAGTTAGAGAATCACTGCACAGGATTGTCATTGATCTCACTGTGGCTCACCACCCTCTCCGTGCTGCAAGAAATGCAGCCTTGATATCAAGGGCTGTCACTCTCACCTCACCTCTGGAATTCAGCTCTTTTGTCCACGTTTGTACCAAGGCTGTAATGAGGTCAGGAACTGAGTGGCCCTGGCGGAACCCAAACTGGGCGTCACTGAGCAGGTTATTGCTGAGCAGGTGCTGCTTGATAGCGCTGTTACTGACACCTTCCATCACTTTACTGATGATCGAGAGGAGACTGATGGGGCGGTAAATGGCCGGGTTTGATTTGTCCTACTTTGTGTACAGGACATACCTGGGCAATTTTCCACATTGTCAGGTAGGTACCAGTGTTGTAACTGTACTGGAACAGCTTGGCGAGGGGAGCGGCAAGTTCTGGAGCATAAGTCTTCAGTACTATTGCCGGAATGTTGTCAGGGCTTGTAGCGTTTGCAGTATCCAGTGTCTCCAACTGTTTCTTGATATCACATGGAGTGAATTGAATTGGCTGATATCATTATTGGTATCTGTAATACTGGAGGCTGAGATAGATCATCCACTTGGCACTTCTGGCTGAAGATTGCTGTGAATGCTTCAGCCTTATCTTTTGCCCTGATGTGCTGGGCTCTTCCATCATTGAGGACGGGGATATTTGTGGAGCCTCCTCCTCCAGTGAGTTGTTTAATTGTCATGACTGAATGGGACATACCTAATGCTGGTGGTGTCTGGGATATTGTCTGTGGAGTGCAAGTTTATGAGTCAGATTCTTGTTTGATTAGACTGTGGGAACATTGTTCTCAGATTTGGTACCAGGCCATCTTTATCAGTAAGGAGGACTTTGTAAAAGTAACTGCTTTCATTGCAACAAGTTCCATAACCAAAGATTATCAGATGATAGTCACCAAGCCTTGGTTTGTTTGTAAATCTGAGGAGGTGGAATGGGAGTTTAGGAGAATGAGGTAATCTCATTGAAATATAGTGGATTCTTAAGGAGTTTGACAGGGTCAATGCTGAGAGGATGTTTCCTCTCATGGGAGAGTCTAGGACCAGAGGGCACAGTCACAGAGTAAAGGGGCACCAATTGAAGACTGAGATGAGGAGGAATTTCTTCTCTGAGGGTTGAGTGTCTTTGGAACTCCTTACCACAGAGAGCTGTGGGGGCAGAGCCCTCGTGTATATTTAAGGCTGAGATTGATTGATTTGGAATCAGTCAGGGAATCAAGGGAAAGTGGATGTGAGGAATGTTGGATCAGCCACGATCCTATTGAATGAAGAAGTAGATTCAAGGGGCCGAATGGCCGACTCCTGTTTCTATTTCTTATGGGAACCCAACCTGTGAGGAGGCAGAATGGGAACCCATTCAAAACGAAGGTCAATGCCTAGTGGTCTATCCTTTTTAAAACAAAAGTTTTGCAGGTGTATTTACGCAACTGAATGGCTTCAGAATTCAGGAATCAATCTGGTATCACACATAATCCGGACTGGGTAGGGAAGGCAGACTTCCTTCCTTCCTGAACCTGAGTATGCCAGATGGTTTTAGAACAACCTGACATTTCCACAGTCACTTTGGCGAGAGTTTGTTGAGCGCACGGACATGGGAGATCAGCAGGTGGATGTCACGGTGCAGTGTCTATAACAGCAGGTGAGAATCAGACACACACAGATACACACACACACACAGTCTGTAGATATCTCTAGTTTAATACATATTGTACAATCAGAACAAAATGCACAGATAAAAATATGTTAGTTACATATAAACAGCGACATGTGTGAAAGGAGGACTGTGTTTTAGGAGAGGCTACTGGGCAGTGCCCTGATCAGACACTTGTGGAGGTGGGACACAGTCTGAACCTTGTGTGCTACCCCATCCTGCCAGCTGCTCAGCACACTGTCCTTCTCGTACTTATCGAGACAGCTGCTGCAGAGCCTCAGCTCACCAAGCTTTACTCCGAGGGCCGTGACGTTTGATGGGCCATGGACAGAGGAGCCTGAAAGACAAACAGGGAGCAAACCGCTGGTCAGTGCATCATCCCCGAGACCAGTACAAAATGGACCACTCTTTCCTAAGTCAATTTTCTTAACTGCCTGCAAATCAGAACAAAGATCACTACGTGCAGGTGTTCCCTGGCGAGGATACTGTTTATCGTCCACCTACAGCTGACCCAGAGGTTGTATGTTGAAATTGCACTTAGGAACTGAGTGTGTACATCAGACTTCCATAAGCAGTGTCATATGAGGGAATGCTGCACTGCCGGAGGGTCTGGAAGTATATCTTTTGAATGGGGTGGCATGGTGGCTCAGTGGTTAGCACTGCTGCCTCACAGCACCAGGGACCCGGGTTCAATTCTACCCTCGGGTGACTGTCTGTGAGGAGTTTGCACATTCTCCCTGTGTCTGCGTGGGTTTCCTCTGGGTGCTCCGGTTTCCTCCCACAGTCCAAAGATATGCAGGCTATGTGGTTTGGCCATGTTAAATTGCCCGTAGTGTTCGGGGATGTGTAGATTAGGTGTATTATAGGGAGATGTTTCTGGGTGGGATGTTCTGAGGATCAGTGTGGACTTGTTGGGCTGAAGGGCCTGTTTCCACACTGTAGGGTTTCTATGATTCTACGAATGTGACGTTAACCTGAGGCACATTTACCCTCCGAGATCCTGCAGATGGTTGAGGTTCATTGCTGCTGTCTGTGCTGTGACGGGAATGACGATGACGGTGACGATGCACTCCTGGCTTAGGCTCTCTCGGTTAGCGAGCAGTTACTGCCGGTCACTGGTCATGGGCTGTGTTTACTCTTGGCTTTCTCTAGTCTGTTAGTCACCCCTGGGTAAGGGCCTGCCCCGTCCTGGGCTGACAGTCTACACACAGGCAGCGGGTGGCTCTCAATCAGCAAGTCAATGAGCCAGGGAACACAGTCATTGATCCCAATCGGGAATCAGCGATTGACAATCAGTGCTGAAGAAGTCAACAAAAACCTGCATTCACATAGCACCTTCAACATTGCCAAGGTGCTTCACAGGAGTGTTTTGAAGTACAGTCAACATCCAAACATCTGATTGGCTAGTAGGAGAGGTTACCGAAGCTCATTTACAGATGTACACTGTTAAAATGGTTTTGAAGGATAGAGTCAGAAACTGAGGAGTTTGTGGGGGGGAATAACGGAAGAGTTCCGAGGGGCTGTGAGTCACAGAGCCGTGGTTCAGCGCACTCAGCAACACCGTCTCCCTCACCCCGCCCCCACACACACACACACCCCCTGGATCAGATCACATTGCATTGCTACACACCAGGCTGTGGCCCCAGTACCCACCAGAAACATTCAGGTACTGCATTCCACAGCTCCGCTCTCTCACCGCACCAAACAGCATCTCCACTCCCACTGTCGTTATCCCAGAATTGGCTGAAACATCCAGAGAAACCAGGGATGGACACAGTAACAGGCACCTGAAGCAGATCAAATCGAGAGGCGCAACATTATCATTTAGCATTCTGTATCTAACCCCGTGCTATCCCTTTTCTGGCAGTGTTTGATAGGGGACAGTGTAGAGGAAGCTTTACTCTGTATCTAACCCCATGCTGTTTCCTGTCCTGGGAGTGCTAGTGTAGAGGGAGCTTTACTCTGTATCTAACCCCATGCTGTTCCTGTCCTGGGAGTGCTTGATGGAGGAGCAGTATAGAGAGAGCTTTACTTTCAGTTTAAAGCAGTGAAGAGAACTAAGTCATCTAAGTTCACAAATGACTTTTAGGGAAGGAAACTGCCATCTTTGCCTGGTCTGGCCTACAAGTGACTCCAGATCCACAGCAATGTGGCTGTCTCTTAATGACCTTTTGGAATGGATGAGCAAGCTCAGTTAAAGGCAATTTAAGATGGGTAACCAAGATACCCACAACCGATAAAGTTTTTTTTAAAAAAGGCAGCAGTGGATCATTAACCTGGTGGCGAACGACTGTTTGCTCAGAGTAATTCCAACAATTTGGGTCCAAACCCAGCGCTGGCTGAGGGTGTTCCTCTGGCTTACCTCATCGTGTCTCAGGTGCAAAGCCACTATATGGTGTGTGAGAGAGAGAGAGAGAGAGAGAGAGAGAAAGAAAGACAGTGCAAGGGGGCAAGAGGGCGAGTGAGCGAGAGACAGCACGCCAGAGAGAGAGAGAGAGAGAGCGCGCGAGAGAGACAGCGAGAGAATGCTCACTGCAGTGAGGAGATCATTGACAATATTTGTTCTGGGGCCAGGAGATACTCAAACTGGGAAGAGCATTGGAGTGCAGTATTAAAAGAGAGTTACCTGCACAGATCTCTGACAGAATCATCAGTCAGGTGATTCCCAGAGAGGTTAAGATGGGTCAGATTGCAATCACCCTGGATATGAGGAGGAGAGAGACAGACACGTACCATTAACCGATCACAGAATGCTGATCAATGAGATACATTTAAAAACAAATAGTGCGCAGATGAACTAGCCTGATAAATAATGTTAGCACGTACAGACTCTCCCTGCACTTATTCTCAGAACTGACCTGGGACAGGTATCTGGCAAGGTGCTCCATTACCAAAGTGTCACCGTGGTTACTGATCACGGCGGCGATATCCAGATGGCTGACGGTGTGCTGAGGCAGGCTCTGTAGGATCAGCTCAGTTCCTACTGAGCCCAGAGCATTGTGTGACAGGCAGACTGTCTTCAAGTGCCCTGCGCCTGGGTGAAAACAGGAGAAATGTCAGTAAGGTCAGTGTGAGGACGGGGACAATAGGCAGTTCGAATCCACACAGTCCCCACCACCTCCCTCTCTCCCCAGAGTACGTGTTCGCAAGCACTTCCTGTCCTTACGATATACACACATCTACCACCACACTGAGTGCTGGGAGCCACAGTCCTGGTCAATAGCATCCAAAAAGAGTTTTCTCATCGTCCTTTCCTGTGGCCAGACTGATTAATTTCACATCAATTTCACATTCACATGGTCAGTAAATTTGTGGACGACACCAAAATTGATCGCAAAGTAGACAGTGAGGAAAGTTTTCTAAGATTACAAAGGGATCTTGATCAAGTGGGTCAACGGGCTGAAAAATGGCAGATGGAATTCAATCTTGATAAATGCGAGCTAATGCATTTTGGTACAACAACCAAGGGAAGGGATTATACAATTAAAGGTAGGGCCTTGGGTAGTGTTGTAGAGCAGAGGGACCTAGAGGTGCAGGTACATAATTCTTTGAAGTTTGCATCACATATAGACAGGGTGGTTAAAAAGGCATTTGGCACGCTTGCCTTCATTGCTCAGTCATTTGACCGTAGGAGTTGGCAAATCGTGTTAAGGTTGTACAGGACATTGGTGAGGCCTCTTCTGGAATACAGTTCTGGTCGCCCAGTTGTAGGAAGGATATTATTAAGCTGGACAGGGTTCAGAAGAGATTTACCAGGATGTTGTTGGGTATGGAAGGTTTGAGTTATAAAGAAAGGCTGGGACATTTTTCACTGCAATATAGGAGGTTGAGAGGCAGCCTTATAGAAGTTTATAAAATCATGAGAGGTATGGATAGAGTTAGAGTTATGGATAGATCCCCTAGAATAGGGGATTTCAAGACGAGTGGGCACATTTTTAAGGTGAGAGGACAGATATTTAAACAAGACAGAGGAGGCAAATTTTTTACACAATGTGCTTTGTGTGTGGGATGAACTTCCTGAGGAAGTGGATGATATGGGTACAATTACAATGGTTTAAAAGATATTTGGACAGATACATGAACAGAAAAAGTTTGGAGGGATATGGGCCAAGAGCAGACAGGTGGGACCAGTTTAGTTTGGGATTATGTTCGGCATGGACTGGTTAGACCGAAGGGTCTGTTTCTGTGCTGTATGACTCTATGACTCTCAAACTGTGGAAGGTTACAGGCATAGGTTACAGCCTATCTGGAAGTCCCTTCCAACGGGCCCCGCCCACTGCTACATTAACACCATAAATTGGTACCAGCACCAAAGGCTATTTATTTCATTTATTGCGTCGTGACTTCATCAGTTAACTGAGATTGCGCTGATAACTGCACATCACTGTTCCACAAGCTGTTACTATGTGTGTAGAATCCCAGAGACAGACATCCATACATACTTCCACTCTCGGTGAACTTAAGTTCATCCCAAACTTACAACACAGCCCCTTCACCAACCAGCCCTCTGTTCGCTGACCTACATTAGCTCCGAGTCAAGCTAAGCCTCGAGTTAAAAAGACTTCAGCCCCTTCTCAACTCTGTATCTATCCCAGTCCCATAACCCTCAGATACCTTCCGGTCTAACCACCTTGGCCCCTTGTATATGTCCTGATTTGAAACACGCCATACCACCAGTAGCTGGGTCTTCACTGCCGAGGTCCCACGTTCTGGAAAATCCCTTTCTAAACCTCCCCTTTTCCCTTCAGGACACTCCGTACAATCTTTGACCAAGATTTTGGTCACCCCTCTGAACACGTGGCTCCATAACATGTGGTTTGGAGTATTTCACAACTTTAAAAAAAAAAATTCATTCACAGGATGTTGGTTTCGCTGGCTGGGTCAGCATTTATTACCCATTCCTAATTGCTCAGATTACACAGTCACACACATTACTTCACCCTGGAGTCACAAGTAGGCCAGACCAGGTAACAATGGCAGTTTCCTTTCCCAAAGGACGTCAGTGAACCAGTTGGGTTTTTCCAACAATTGATAACAATTAGACTCTTAATTCCAGATTTTTTTTACTGAATTCAAATTCCACCATCTGCTGTGGCAGGATTTGAACCCAGGTCCCCAGAACATCAGCTAGGTCTCTGAGTTAATACCACTAGGCCGTTGTCTTGATGAACATACACACTGAACATTAAACCACAGCAGTCAGCTAGCTCTAAGCAGAAGCTGGCTCTTACCTTTCATAGCTTCTGTCAGCAGGAGGCGGTAATTCTGCAGGAACTTGGCTGTGAGCCCACAGGCCTGGAATTTCAGCGTGCTCAGTAGAGGGCAGGATTTGATGAGAGAGGCTATAGACTGAGAGCAGCCGTCACCCAAAGGATTGAGGCTGAGGTTCAACTCCTCCAGACTCTGAAACACAAAAGAACTTTGTCGAACAATTCCGCAGAGAATCCTCCTGACACTGCTCCCATGCCTGATGCTTTCCTTCTACTTGTGCAGGAAATAGCTGAGACCCTCCCCATGCTAATTAACTTCCGTTAAAGAGGGGTGAATAGAGTAGGAGTGGGATAGGGTGAGAGGAGAATTAAAGGAACACTGCAGTGAATCACTATGACTTGGAGAAGGGATCTGTCAGTGGTGTTGGTCGCAGGGTTACCTGGAGATTATTCTGTTGGTAGAAAGGTCAGTGTCACCTTTGTCTCACAGGCCAAGCAGCCTCAGAGCAGGGAATGAGGCAGAAAGTACAGTGAGAGAGATGCTCTTCACACTGCAACACACACACACACACACACAGTGAGTCAATAGTGACAGCCCAAACTGCGTACAGGCAGCACATCTTCAAAGTTTGCAAACGATTCAAAATTTGGCAACATAATAGTGAGGACAGTTAGAGAAAGGGACTGACTGAAATGGGCAGATATAGTTTGATGTGGATAAATCTGAAATGACACAGTTGAGAGAAACCCGATGGAGAGACATAATCATATAAATTTTGAGGGAAATATAGTGGGAGCCTAGGAGTGCATATTTACAAATCCTTGTAGGTGGTAGGTCAAGTTGCTAAGATGGTTAAATAGCTGCACATAACAATGTGGCTTTTTAAACGGGGACATTGAACATAATAACAAAGAAGCCAGGCTGAACATTTGTAGACCACTGGTTCAGCCCTAGCTGGAGCTTTGTGTACAATTTAGGAAGGTTGCAAAAGGCTGGAAGCAGTACCGAGTAGGTTTAGCAGCAATTAATCAGATGGAAAGAGTGGAGAAGCTGGGATTGTTCTCCCAGTAGAGAACATCAGTCAAATGTCATAGAGATGTTCAAAATTCTGAAGGAGTTTGATGAACCAAGTGGGGAGAAGCTGTTCCCTCTGGCAAGTGGTTCAGTAACCATGGCTCATCGATTTAAAACCATGAGCAAAAAGCTTTCCTTCATAACGTAACGCGCCCCACAATGATCTCTCAGGTATAGTTTAAAGAAAAAACAGAAATGAGAAAACTATAGATTCAGTGAACAGTCTAAAGAGTTCATTTGGCCTGCCATGTCTCTGCTAGCTCTCTCCATGAGCAATTCACCTTGTGCCAGTCCTCTGCTATCTGCCCTTAGGCTAGACCATTTGGTTGCTTCTCAGACAATTCTCCAATTCCTGACTGAAAGCTCTGATTGAACCACCTCCACCCCTCGCGCGCATGCACACATGCGCACAACACACAGAGCAGCATATTCAGATCCTGACCACTTGCTGTGTGAAAAATCTTTTCCTCTTAGCTTTTTTTGCCAATTGCCTTTAATCTGTGCCCTCTGGTTCTTGAAGCTTCCACCAGTAGAAACATAGAAACTAGGAGCAGAAGGCAGCCATTCAGCCCTTCCAGCCTACTCCATCATTCAATATGATCACGGCTGATCGTCCCTGTCTATACAAGGAAACTGAAAGAACTGCCAATGCTGGAAATCAGAAATACAAACAGAAAGTGCTAGAGAAACTCATAAGATCTAGCAGCATCTGTGGAGAGAAAGCAGAGTTAATGTTTCAGTCCAGTGACCCTTCTGGGTTTTTCCAGCAATTTCTGTTTTTGTTTGTCCCTGTCTATTCTGTCCAGACCCTCATGATTTTGAAAACGTCTCTCAAAGCTCCTCGCAACCCTGTCTTCTCCAAACTATTTGTGTCCCTGAAGTCCCTCATCCTTGTGAATCTTTGCTGCAGCTGCTCCAATACCTTCAGATCCTTCCCCAAGTTAAGAAGAGTGGGCGAGAACTACAACCCATCTTCCAGGATCTGGCAAGTCTCCTGGTCTATCAGGTTACACAGGGGAGAGATAGAGAAATGACTTCTCTTCCTGGGAATGTCCAGAGCAAGGTATCACCACTGACAGATAAAGAATGGAGAAGGGAGCTTCTTTACACACAGAGTGAAGAGAATGTGGAACTCTCTGTGAAGTGCTGATTCATCACATTAATGTACAGAAATGGAAGCTTCTTTTTAATTTGACCATGGGATGTGAGTGTTGCTGGTTAGGCCAGCATTGATTACCCTAGTTAGGAGTCAACCGTGTTACTGTGGGTCTGGAGTCACGTGTAGGCATCCCTAAAAAGAACTGGTGAACCAGAGGGGTCTTTACAACAGTTGACAATGGTTACACAGTCACCATTAGGATTTTGATCTCAGACTTTCATGGGTTCAAACCCATGTCACCAGAATATTAAATTAAAACCAAAAGAACTGCAGATGCTGGAAATCAGAAACAAAAACAGAAATTGCTGGAAAGGCTCAGCAGGTCTGGCAGCACCTGTGCAGAGAAGGCAGAGTTGACGTTTCAGGCCCAGTGACTCTGCATCGGTGAGTCCTTCTCTCCACAGATGGTGCCAGACCTGCGGGGCTTTTCCAGCAATTTCTGTTTTCATCCCCAGCACGTTAAACTGGGTCAATGAATTAACAGTCCAGTGACATTACATGGTACTAGGCTGGGGAGTGGTAATTAGTAACAGGTGTAGAGTATAAACACTAGCACAGAACAGTGGGGCTGAATGGCCTGTTTAACTGAGAATCTGTATCAAACTTCCATGATTCGCCCCTGTTGCTAGAGAGTTAATGGACTCTTCACAGCTTTTCATTTCAAAGACGCAGGCTGGACTGTTCCGGTTTAAATGAACTTGCACAGACAGCACCGACTGCACAAAACAAACTCAAAGTTCAGGTACTCACTTGGAATGGGGCATCCTGGGAGACTCTGCTGGTCTCACAGAGAGTCCTCAGGCCTTGGTGTGTGATCTGATTGGAGGAGAGGTCCAGCACGGACAGGTTGGGCATGGTCACCAGGCAGGCCACCAGTTCCTCCATGGCATCGTCACCAAGACGATTGGCGGAGAGGCAGAGCTGCCGGACAGTGGTCTGCAGTTTGAGGGCCCGCAGGAGGGGGGTCAGGTGCTCCTTGGTCAGCGACAGGCTGGATAGCTGGAAGCAGGGACTGTTCTCCTGGGTCTCACACACCCTCAACACCAGACCATTAACAGCTAGAGAAAGAGGAACAGGAATATCCAGATCAGCAACAACTGGGAAACCGCTCAGAACAATACCAACATAACAGTGACAAGGACAACTGGGAAACCATCGCAAATACGCAATCAGATACACTGGACACTGAGTGTTTCAGGGCAGGAGACCAAAGAGTGCACAGTTTGAAGATGGAGGGGAGGGAAAGAGGGAGAGAATCCCAAAGCTTTGGGCCCTCGGAAGCTTAAGGTGCAGCCAATACTGGAGCGATGGAAGTCACTGGATACACAAGAGGTCAGAATGGAGAATCACCAAGATCTGGCAAGGTCGGGAGAGCCAAAGGAGGTTAGAGAGTCATCAGTAAATCACAACACTTAGACTGTTGTTAACATCTCTCTCCTTACCCAATGACAGACTGTCACAGGCCCTCTTGTATCGTTCAGAGAGTGGAGGCAGATCCCAGGACACGACCTCAGCCAGGACCTGAAAAACACAAATGGAAGCAAAGGTGAGTTTGTCACCTCAAACTCAGTGTCTCACGAAGCAGAGTGCTGTGAGGGAACAGCATCATCTTTGGTCAGCTTTGACCCAGACATTGGGCTGGTCACAAAATGTCAGTACAGCGAGCTTTATTTTCTGTTTTGAAAGAGAAGAGGAAGTTTTACTCTGTATCTAACCCTGTGCTGTCCCTGTCCTGGGAGTGTTTGATGCGGGGACAGTGTAGAGAGAGCTTTACTCTGTATCTAACCCTGTGCTGTCCCTGCCCTGGGAGTGTTTGATGGCGACAGTGTAGAGGGAGGTTTACTCTGTATCTAACCCCAGGCTGAGACAGTGTTGCTGGTCTTACCTCCTCGTTGCTTTGTAGAACATGGATGATGGGATCCTGTGGGGACAGAAGTGCCCCTTCCTTCTTCAGCATGAGCTTGGGCCGGAGCCCACACATTTGGTAATGTCGCTGAGTGGCCTGTTCTGCCAACCAGGAAACAGTCCGTACCTCAGTGTCACTGTGGGACGAGGAAAGACAGGTTAAACTCTCAGCTGGAACTACGGTGTGATCCAGCATTCCCTTTCGTGTGTTTCAATTCCAGATTAATTAATCAAATTGAAATTCCACCAACTGCAATGGTGGGATTTATACCGCTGTCCCCACAGCATTAAAACAAAAAACAACAAAACTGCAGATGCTGGAAATTTGAAACAAAAAAAACCCCAGAAACTGCTGGAGAAACTCAGCAGGTCTGGTAGCATCTGTGGAGAAAAAGCAAAGTTAACATTTCGAGCCCAGTGACCTTTTCTCACAGGTTCTGAAGAAGGGTCTCTGGATCTAAAATATTAACTCTGTTTTTCTCCCTCTCTCTCCACAGATGCTGCCAGAGCTGCTGAGTTTCTTGGCTAATTCTGCTGTAGACAATGGGTGAGCAGTGCTGAAAGCAGCCTATTTCATAACAGCACGTGGGGTGTGACAGTGGGGTAAACGACATGGAAGGAGGTGTTCACGCAGTAAAATTATTTACCTAACGTTGAGACCTGAAGGCACCTAAACATAAGATGACATGCTGTCCCTCTTGTGGAATTGAAAGCGAGTGACTGTGAATGTATTATTGATTATCATAAAAACCCATCTGGTTCACTAATGTCCTTTAGGGAAGGAAACTGCCATCCTTACCTGGTCTGGCCTACATATGACTCCAGACCCTCAGCAATGTGGGTGTCTCATAACTGCCCTCTGAAATGGCTGAACAAGGTCCTCTGATCAAGGACAGTCAGGGATGTCAATGAATACTGGCTTTGCTCGCGACACCTACATCCCATGGCAGAACGAAATAAGCTCGGGAGAACTGTTCCACAGTTCATATGTCCATATTTGGAACGGAGAAAGAACAAGCGTTTACGAGAATGACAGCAGAGACGTCATCCCTGTCAGGAAAGATTGAACAGGCTGGCATTCTGCACTAGTAAGGAGCTGAGCGATCACTGGATAGAGGGCTTTAATATTTGGAAGTTGCTTCACAAAGGATTGACCAGTTCAAATGAATGGCAGCTGTTCAAGAAGACAGCTCACCTAGGGTTGGGCAATAATTTGATTTATTATTGTAACATGTACCGAGATACAGTGAAAAGTATTGCTTCGCGTGTTAACCAGACAAATCATACCTTACGTAAGTACATCAGGATAATAGAACAGAATGCAGAATATAGTGTTACAGCTACAGAGAAGGTGCAGAGAAAGATCAACTCAAATATATGAGAGGTCTGTTCATAAGCCTGGTAACAGCAGGGAAGAAGCTGTTCTTAAATCTGCTTTCAAACTTTTGTACCTTCTGCCTGACATAAGAGGGTGGAAGGGAGTATAACAGGGGTGGGAGGGGTCTTTGATGATGTTGGTTGCTTTCCTGAGGTAACGGGAAGTGTAAATAGAATCGATGGAAGGAAGGCTGGTTTTTGTGATGGACTGGGCTGTGTTCACAACTCGGTGTAATTTCTTGGGCAGTTGCCATACCAAGCTGTGATGCATCTGGATAGGATGCTTTCTATGGTGCATCTCAGAGTCGTTGTGGACATGCCCCGTTTCCTTAGCCTTCCGAGGAAATAGAGGTGTTGGTGTGTTTTCTTGGCTGTGGCATCAATGTGGATGGACCAGGATGGATCGTTGGTGACGTTTACTCCGAGGAATAAATGTTGGCCCAACCAAGAACACATATTCCATGAATTAAGAAAATATTCTTCAGATTAATTCCTCACCTGTCCTCTGCCTCCCAGAATTTGAAATTTCCTGCCAGTACAGTCCATGCCTGCTGATCGTCTGGAGGTATCGGATTATCAAACTCAGTTGGCTATTGATAACTCTATAATCCAACAACACCCACCAACACCCTTCCCCCTTGCCAATCAGCCTCAAACATACCTGTGTGCTATTGGGATCAGGAAGACATTATCTTGCACTCTGACCCTCACTCTGATCGATGGAGGTGCTGCTGGGGTGACAGGTGCAAACTGTAGGGTTGAAACCTGGAGAGAGAGAGAGAGAGAGGGAGAGAAAGAGAACGGGCACAGGATCAACGGGTTACTGAGCACCGAGCTGGTAACACCAAGAAACTAGTGAGAGCTGCAGACTGACCCGGGGGGGGGAGCACCCTGTAGGGCCACTGGACCTGGGAGGGGGCACCCTGTAGGGCCACAGCCCAACCCAGGAGGACACCCTATAGAACTGATGGGCCCTTCATTCTGATGGGATGATTGGTCTGAGAGGGTTAGGGAGGAGAGCGCTGTGGAATACCGAACGGTTCCATACATTACCAGTGAGCTGGAAGCTGATGTTGGCTCGCTGGTTGTACCAGTGACCAGAGAGGTGCTCCTCACATTGTTGCTGTTGCTGTCATTTGCTGTCCTCCTGACCACCACCCTGTCCACTATCTGGGTCATGCGCATCTGCTTTGAGCGTTTTTTCTGCGCAGTGGTCCTCTCACGGCTCCCAGGCAGATGTGAGCTCCGACTGGGATCACCTTCGCCACCGAGGCCAGGCTCCTCTGGGTCAGTGACCCTGCCCACATGTCTCTGTTCCCGGGGTCTCTTCTTGGCTCGGCTATTACCCAGATCATCGTCCAGCCAGCTGTCCTCCGTGTACTCACTATCTGGGATCAACGCCGACTTCCTGGTGGCCGGTGCTGGCTGAACGGATGGCGCTGCTAAAGATTGGGATAAAATCCTGGATTTTGCACTCCCTAAATTCCGGATAGCCTGCAGATAAGTGGATGTCCCAACACTGGGAGCATCAAAATCACATTCCTGCCCTGTCCCAGGCGAATGCCACTCACTCGCCTCTTCCTGACTCGAACCAGAGTCATCAACCAGAGTGGGTAATCGGCCACTGTTAGAGTTTGTCCGTCCTGGGCCTGTGGAAGACATCTGACCTATGATCCTGTGTCGTTTCTTCACCGGTTGGCACAGCTCCACTGGAACCTCCTCTTCAGAAGAGCCCTCCTCCCCGAGAGCAGACCAATCCAGCCGGTTGCGAGTGGTCATCTGGGTACTGGACACTAGAGGCTTGCCAGGGCCATCAGACAGATCATCAGTGCTGTGTAACCGAGCCCAGAGCAGGTTGGTCTGGGTCACAGGAGCTGTGCTCAAATCCGGTCTGCTTCGACACTGACCTACCATATCCTTGCGCCGATATCCTCTCTCTCGCTCATTGGGGAGATCAGACATAGAGGCAGTAGCACACACTTCGATTAACTCCTGTGGCTGTGAACTCTCAGAATCAAACAGTTCACTGTCTTGAAGGACTTGAACTGGCTGCAAATCTGTGAAGAGGAAATAAAAGTAAAAACAATATTTCACTAAAAGCAACAAAGTCAAGCACATTTAATTTAATAATAATGCCAATAGTTAATTTTAAGCTAAAATTAAAACATTTTCGACCTTTTTAAAATGAAATTAAAGCTCTCTCTACTCTTTTAAACTAACAGTAAAGTCCTCTCTACACTATTCCCATCGAACACTCCCAGAATAGGGATAAAGTAAAGCTTCCTCTATTCTCTCAAATGGAAAGCAAAGCTCCCTCACACTGAGCCCATCACATACTCCCAGGTCAGTGCAGGGTTACATACAGAGTAAAGCTACCTCTACTCTTCTTAACAGAGTAAAGCTCCCTCTGCACTGACCAGCACCAAGCATTCACAGGACAGAGACAGCATGGGATTAGATACAAAGCAAAGCCTCCTCAACACCTATAAACTGAACATAAATCTCCCTGTACACCATCCCTATCAAGCACTCCCAGGACAGGGACAGCACGGGGCTACACCATCCCCATCAAAAATTGCCAGGACAGGGACAGCACAGGGTTGGATATACAGTAAAGCGACTTCTACGCTGTCCCCCATCAAACACTCCCAGGACAGGGTCAGCACAGGATTAGACACACAGTAAAGCTCCCTCTACACTGTCCCATTGAGTGCATACACAGCGTGTTTCGACTTGTGGGGAGGAGCCAAACTAGAGGCATTCTGTATGTAAACTGCCATCAAGAAATCCAATCAGGAATTCAGCACAAAGATCTTTACCAGACAGTGAGAATGTGGGCCTCATTCCCATACATACTGTTCATCTTGCCCACAATATTGTGTGTGTTTAAGAGGGAACGGCGTATAGGCAGATTTACATGAGGAAGGATGCCATTAAAATTCTAAAGAGGTGTAGATGGATTTTAGCAAGGCATTCGACAAGGTTCCACATGGTAGGCTCATTCAGAAAGTAAGGAGGCATGGGATTCAGGGAAATTTGGCTGTCTGGATACAAAACTTTTGTGTCCAATAGAAGACAGAGGGTGGTAGTAGATGGAAAGTATTCAGCCTGGAGCTCAGTGACCAGTGGTGTTCTGCAGGGATGTGTTCTGGGATCTCTGCTCTTTGTGATCTTTATAAATGACTTGAATGAGGAAGTGGAAGGGTGGGTTAGTAAGTTTGCTGATCACACGAAGGTTGGTGGAGTTGTGGACAGCGTGGAGGGCTGTTGTAGGTTGCAACGAGACATTGACAGGATGCAGAGCTGGGCAAAGAAGTGGCAGATGGAATTCAACCCAGAAAAGTGTGAAGTGATTCATTTTGGAAGGTTGAATTTGAATGCAGAATACAGGGTTAATGGCAGGATTCTTGGCAGTGTGGAGGAACAGAGGGATCTTGGGGTCCACGTCCATAGATCCCTCAAAGTTGTGACCCAAGTTGATACGGTTGTAAAGAAGGCGTATGGTGTGTAGGCTTTCATTGGCAGGGGAATTGTGTTTAAGAGCCACGAGGTTATGCTAGAGCTCTATAAAACTCTGTTAGACCACACTTGGAATATTGTGTTCAGTTCTGGTCACCTCATTATAAGAACGATGTGGAAGCTTTAGAGAAGGTGCAGAGGAGATTTACCAGGAAGCTGCCTGGACTGGAGGGCAGGTCTTATGAGGAAAGGTCGAGGGAGCTAGGGTTTTTTTCATTAGAGTGAAGAAGGATGAGAGGTGACTTGATAGAAGTGTACAAGATGATGAGAGGCATAGATAGAGTGGATAGTCAGAGACTTTTTCCCAGGGTAGAAATGACTATTATGAGGGGGCATAATTTTAAGGTGATTGGAGGAAGGTATAGGGGAGATATCAGAGGTGGGTTCTTCACACAGAGAGTGGTGGGCGCGTGGAATGCGCTGCCAGCAGTGGTAGTGGAGTCAGATACTTTAGAGACTTTTAAGCGACTCTTGGCGAGGCAGATGGAGGATAGTAAAACGTAGGGTATTCAGGGTAGATTGATCTTAGTAGGACAATAGGTCGGCACAACATCGCGGGCCAAAGGGCCTGGACTGTGCTGTACTGGTCTATGTTCTATGGGAGGAGGCTGAATAGCCCGTTCCTGTGCTGGGTTGGAGTTGAGCTGACTGGAGAACAATAAGAGTGGGAGGGGGATGGTCACCGTCTTCCTCACATTGCTGGTAAGATAAACCTGCAAACACAATTGGTCCGATTTCCTCCTCACCTCTGGCTGAGCTGCTCCTCAGCAGTTTCTCGATGCGTTTGCACTGCTGTTTGGTATCCTGATCCAGGTGTTTGCAGTAAGTCTGATTCCACTCGTGTAGACTGTCCAGCGGGGTGTGACCCTGAGGATCAGACAGTAGAA
Source organism: Rhincodon typus (assembly GCF_021869965.1). Lineage (NCBI taxonomy): Eukaryota > Metazoa > Chordata > Chondrichthyes > Orectolobiformes > Rhincodontidae > Rhincodon > Rhincodon typus. Next base: position 50,211 of record NW_025965734.1, on the reverse strand, counting down.
CATTCGATGAGAGACTGACTCACCCGCAGAGAGCAGCTAAACGTCAGGCAAGATACACAGGAACGGAGTCTGATTGGGATCATTCCAATATGCACATCATCTCTAACCTGCAATTTGGAAAGAATTCTCGGACAAAACTTCCAGGAATAGGCATTTGGAGCAAATGAAAAAATGATAAGCCAGGCTCCAAGTTTAAGAGGCTCAAAACTCGAGCCATCCACACGATCTGGCCCCAGCATTGCTGCCCCCTGGCAGCTTCCAGGTTTCCCACCTGATCCCGTTTCCTACCTTGGCGTTGCGCATTGTCACCGAGGCTCCTTTTAAAATCAGTAGCTCAGCCACATCGAAGTTTCCACAGGTGATAGCATCGTGAAGTGGTGTGATCCCCTCACAGTAGGGTCCCCCAGGGTCATTCACATTCACCGGGTGGTTCAACAGGAAACGGACAATCTCTGGGGGGGAGAAACAATGGCCGTGGTTTAAAATTGCAGGTAGCTGGGTCAGTGCCTGTCTGTCATTCCCCTTCCCCCAAACTCTCCTTTATACTGGGGTGTACTGGCTGCTCAGATCAAGGTCAGACCCTTGGAGCAATGGGCTGGATTCACAGATCTTCATTTATATCAAACCCTCACTGTTGTCTCCAAATGCCACTACTGGGCACAAGCACCTCAGCCTGATGGGCAGTGAGGGGAGGGCAGCAACGATGACCATCACACGGCCTGCTGAACTGGTTTCCTCGACAGCTACAATGGACCAGGGTGAAGGATTCCAAGCAGCTCAAATTACCCTCATTTTCTAAGCAAAAACATGTCATACCATGATGTATGTTTGACAGTTCTTTGGTATATAGGCCATTCAGCCCCACCTGCCTGCTCCACTATTCAATACCATCTGTTTGTGTTTTGAATCCAACCTTCCCACAATCCCCCCACCCTGCCCAATCTAACCTTTGATTCTCCGACCAACTAAGACTCTATCCACCTCTGCCTTATAAACGTTCAACAACTGCCCCCCCACCCACCCCCAACCTCCTGAGGGAGAGGGGCTCCAAAGTCACACAGCACTTTGAGAAAAAAAGATCTTCCATCTGTCCTGATGACCCCTGATTTTAAAAGTGCTCCCAGTTCTCATCTCATCGACAATGGGAAACATCTTTTCCATGTCTCACCTTGTCAGGACCATTCTGGATCTTATACACTTTAAAAGGGATATACTTTAGGTCTAGTGGTATCTGCTCTGTTAATCCAGAGACCCAGGTAATGTTTTGGGGATCCGGGTTCGAATCCCGCCACGGCAGATGGTGGAATGTGAACTCAATAAAAATCTGGGATTAAGAATGTAACGATGACCATGAATCCATTGCCAATTGTTGGAAAAACCCATCTGGTTCATTAATGTCCTTTAGGGAAGGAAACAGCCATCCTTACCTGGTCTGGCCTATATGTGACTCCACACCCACAACAATGTGGTTGACTCTTAATTGCCCTCTGAAATGACTGATCAGGCCACTCAGGTAAGGGGCAATTAGGGACACATAACAAATGCTGGCCTTGTCAGTGACACACACATCCCACGAAAGAATAAAGGAAAATTGTATGCTGCTGCTGGACCTTTCCATCCAACATCACGTAAGAGGTACAAGAGGGCGTGTGTCTGTCTGTCTGTATCTGTGTGTGTGTGTGCCTGTGCCTGTGCGTGTGCGTGTGT
>NW_025965734.1:25457-43504 GCF_021869965.1 Rhincodon typus | reverse complement strand
AGGGCCGAAGGGCCTGTACTGCGCTGTAATGTTCTATGTTCTATGTTTATTGAATTCAAATTTCACCATCTGCTACAGTGAAATTCAAACCCACGTCCCTAGAACATGAGCCTGGAATTGTGGATTACTAATAAAACAAGGAAGTGTGGATGCTGCAGATCTGAAACAGAATCAGAGATTGCTGGAGAAATTCAGCAGGCCTGGCAACACCTGTGGGAAGAAAGTAGAGTTATTGTTTTGAATCCAGTAACTCTTCATCAGAACTCTGCTTTCTCACAGATGCTGCCAGATCTGTCGAGTTTCTCCAGCAATTTGGTTTTGTTGTGAATGACCAGTCCAGCAACGTTACCACCTCCCTCCCCAGGGAAGACACTACAGAATTCTTGTAGCAGCTTATCAGTTATTAGCACTGTGGCACGTACCGCTGTCAGAGAGCTCCAGTTCACTATCTTCCAGCGGCTCACTGTTCTCCATTTCCTCTGTATCACTGTCATCCCCACTCTCACTGCCCTGGGCCTGAGATAGGTCTTCAAACTGGGCCAGAGTGACACTGGCCTCGGGATGCCCCATTCTCTGCTGTGCCAAGTGAAGAAGCTTCAGTGATCGCAACTGCAGGAAAGAAGTCAGCACGGTGAATCCTGGCCTGATAGCGCCCCGAGCATGGGGACTGACGGCATGCACAACAAATTCTCACGTACACACGGAGAGTGTTGGAGTAGATAAGAACGCAGGAGGAGCTGGTGGTATAGTGGCAATATCACTGGGCTTGCAATCCAGAGGCCCAAGCTAATGCTGTGGATGTATGGGCTCGAATCCCACCAACTGGTCAAGTGTAAAAGCTAGTCTCAGTAATGGTGAAACCACTGGCAATTGCAGTAAAAACCCTTCTGGTTCATCAAGGAAGAGAAACTGCCATCCTTACCAGCTGTGCCCTACATGTGACTCCAGACCGATAATAATGTAGTCAGCTCTTAACTACCCTCTGAAATGGCCAAGCAAGATACATTTGTATCAACCGCCAAGAATCCCAGTGAAATGAAAACAGACAGTCTGCAGCATCGACTTAAGGCACCAGAATCAACAAATCCTGGAATTCCCTCCCTCAGGGCATTGTGGGTTTGCCTAGGAATGGGGACTGCAGCGGTTCAAGAAGGCAGCTTACCACCACCTTCTCAAGGGGCAACTAGGGACTGGCAATAAATGCTGGGCCCAGCCAGCAACGCCCACATCCCATAAGTAAAATGAAAAAGAACCACCAGCTGTTAAAGTAATCCTCTATCAGTTGCAGAAATCAGACCTTGGTGAAGACAGTGAGAGATAACAAGGTGTAGAGCTGGAGGAACACAGCAGGTCAGGCAGCATCAGAGGAGCAGGAAAGCTGACGTTTCAGGTCTGAAGAAGGGTCCAGACCTGAAACGTCAACTTTCCTGCTCCTCTGATGCTGCTTGGCCTGCGTTCATCCAGCTCTACAGCTTGTTATCTCAGATTCTCCAGCATCGGCAGTTCCTACTATCTCTATTGGTGAAGAGAGTGATGCTTAACAAGCTGTACTCATCAGGACATATGCAAGAAAGCCAAATTTCAGAGTAACTGTTTATACTATGGGAGAAAAAAGGGCTCTGACTGGTTGGCAAATTGACTCTAATTGATAAGAAACTTATCAGTCATGATTGAATGGTGGAGCAGACTCGATGGGCTGAATGGCATAATTTCTGCTCCTATGCCTTATGATATGTCCCTACCTCTAGGCCAGGAAGCCTGGATTCAAGTCCTACCAGTTACAGAGGTGTGTAATAACATCTGTAAACAGGTTGATTAGAAAATATTTATTTTCCATCATTAAACAAGAGAATAAAAAGAGCAGCTACAAAGCTAAACAGTGCACATGCTGGAAACCAGAAACAAAACCAGAGAATGCCTGAGAAACTCGGCAGGTCTGGCAGTTTCTGTGGAGAGAGGAAGCAGTGTTAACGCTTCAGCACCTATTGCTGGAGTAAAGAGCATTCCCTCGGTTAGTAATCTCTGATAATGTGACTGCCCTTTCCAGACAATGATACAGGTTAAGGACCTTACATTAAGCTGTGGGCCATGACTGTGGCTGGGGAGCTCGGTCACTAAGGCTGAGAGCAACCAATTGATTCTCATTGGAGTGGATTGTCAAGGAACACTAAGCCATAGCCATCACCCAGCATCTGACTGGATGGACAGAACAGGCCAGATGGCTGAATGGCCTCCCCTCTCTTTGTGTTCCTGTGACTAGCTTTAGGGACAGTGGGAATTGGTTGAGTGGGGAAACAGAGGGGAGAATAAAGATAGGGAAAATAACCAGGATCCCAAAGGAAAGAAATAATTGTTGGGTGGATGGGAACAGACAGCCCTTAGCTGGGTTAGGAATTAAAGTCAGATTTATCAACCCAGCCTCACAAATGAAAACTAATCCCAGTGTAAATCCCATTTCTGAAGAAGGGTCTAGGCCCAAAATGTCAGCCTTCCTGCTCCTCTAATGCTGCTTGGCCTGCTGTGTTCATCCAGCTCTACACCTTGTTATTCCAGTGTAAAATGAAGCAAGTTGTGGGAGATACTGCTTAAGATTAAACCCAGGTGCAGGGAGGTCACATTGAGTCCTGGCTGGGTAAGTTGTAGTGACCAGTTCTACAATACTGCTGCCAAAAAGACCATAAGCAATAGAGGAGGCCATTCAGCCGCTTGAGCTTGCTCTGCTATCCTGTCAGACCATGGTGGAACTCTTAGCTCACATCCAGCTTGCCCAGAACTACTGCTATAACCTTCAATAACCTTGGTGCCCAGAAATTTATCAACTTCAGTCTTGGATAAACTCAATGACTGAGCTCCCAAAAACCTCTGGGGAGAGAACTTCAAAGAAATTCCTTCTCATCTCACTCCAAAAACATTGGTCTCTTCTTCTGGAGCTTTATCCAGTTTCAGAGTCTTCAGCCAGGGGACACACAGCTTCTCCCCACCTACCCTGCCAACCTCACGATGAGCCACTCGTGTTAGGGTTGACGTGTGTCAGGTAGGGAGGGAGGAAAGACAATAGGGTTGGAGGTTTCTTCTCCCCATCCTGAAGAGGAACAGCCCCCAGCCAGTCCAACAGCCCACACTGGGAGTTACCTGCAGTCGGGGTAGCTCAGCCTGCTCAGCAATCTGCAGTGCATTCCGGTAACATTTCTCCAACTCGCTGAAGGATTCTCCACCTTCTTCTTTAGCCAATGCCATGTTTAGCCAGGTCTCACATTCCTACAACAAACACAGACATTTACAATGCTAGCATCCCCCTGCTTCATGAAGGAGAATGAAGGTTCTCCCCAGCCCCAATGTCACCTCTTCACTAACTGCACTGGGGTCACTCTGTCTAAGGGGAAGCAGCATCATGGACTCGTAAACAATCACACACACAAACGATGTGAACTGAACTGGATAAATAAAAACCAAAAGAACTGCGGATGCTGTAAATCAGGAGCAAAAACAGAAGTTGCTGGAAAAGCTCAGCAGGTCTGGCAGCATCTGTGAAGGAAAAAACAGAGTTAACGTTTCGGGCCTGGTGACAGGTCACCGTTAACTATTTTTTTTCTTCACAGATGCTGCCAGATCTGCTGAGCTTTTCCAGCAACTTCTGTTTTTGAACTGGATAAATTACTTGAAAGGCTCTGGGGAAGGAGTGGGACTAATTGCAGATGTGAATTTAAGATGCTACTTAAAAGTGACCTCAGACCAAACTTTAAGTCATCTGATCTAACGTCCTCATACAGCACAATGTCAAACAAGTTCCCCTCCAAGCCACTCACCATCCTGACTTGGAAATATATCACTGCTCCTTCACTGTCACTAGGTCAAAATCCTAGAATTCTCTCCCCCTGCCCCGGAGGGCAACGTGGGTCTACCTACAGCAGGTGGACTGCAGCAGTTCAAGAAGGCAGCTCATCCCCACCTTCTCAAGGGCAACTGGGGACGGGTATTAATTGCTGGCTGAGCCAGTGGCATCCATATCATACAAACAAATGTGCTTTATAATGCTGATCAAGCACTATGGCATGTTATTTTGTTAAGAACGCATGGATGTAAATACAAATTGTTAATGATCACTGTCAGGTAAACAAGACCAGAACGAACCTTGCACAGCCTGTGATCTCACCTCCTTAGGATTTCCCTTGCGCAGTGCCAGTTCAGCTTCATAATATTTGACTGACTGACTGTAATCCTTCAGGTCAGCGAAGGTGGTTGCCAGTGAGACATGAATGACAGCCAGCTCCCGATCAGGCCTCCTCAACAATTTGGCATGTTTCAGCTGGGAAAAAGGGGAAGCAGAGAGTGGAGGGGTGGGTGGGGAGTGATGGGGGAATTGGCCAGAGGGAAGAGAGAGCGAGAGAGTGAACATGAGAATCCCAGAACACACTGTCCTTTTGAACTGGAAACCCACACTACCCCCCATGTTCCCTCACCTCCGCACCTGGAGATCACAGTATTAGTCCCCAGTCCACCCAGGGGGGAAAAGTGTGGGCTCTAGGACATACCCACCCTGGCACCAGCCAAGCTCCATGAAAAAAACTGATACATTTCACACCCAAAGGCCACTAAGTCAATGATCGTTTTTAAGTATACACATTGTCATGCCATTGAGAAATGCAGCAGCGAATGGGGCTTCACAGCAGGATCCCAGATATACAAGCAAAATAAATGATGATATGTTCAAATGTTGCTAATTCAGAATGAACAAGGGGGTCAATAGTTTGAGACAACCATAGTTCACCACCTCACATTACAGAGACCTGATTGATTATTGGACTCAACACTGCAGCGCTCCCTCAGCACAGACTCTCTGTCATCACTAGTAGCAGTGTGGAACTAAATTCACCCAAGGCTCAATGGACAGCACCTTCCAAATCCATGACCACTAGAAGGACAAGGACAGCAAACATATGGGAACACCACCCCCTGCAAGTTCCCCTCCAAGCCACTCACCACCCTGACTTGGAAATATAATCGCCGTTCCTTCACTGTGACTGGGTCAAAATCCTGGAATTCCCTCCCTCAGGGCATTGTGGGTCAACCCACAGCAGGAGGACTGCAGCAGCTCAAGGCAGCTCACCACCACCTTCTCAAGGGGCAACTAGGGATGGGCAATAAATGCTGGGCCCAGCCAGCGATGTCAAAAATTGTTGTAAAGAAAAAAAAAAGAATTAAAATCTATATTATGACAGGTATCAGTCTTTTAATTCCTAATTCTTTTTCTACTCGTCGTATTTTTCTTTTTAAAAGGCCAAAATTGATTCGGTATCTATTCCATTCTGCAATTAAAGTAATCTAACAACTGGATAAATAGACAAAAGGCTGGGTGTCTGCGACTGACTCAATAGCTGCCACAGCTAGCACAGATATGATGGGCTGAATGGCTGCTTTCTGTAGTTTTAACGATCTGAATGTTTTGGATGTAGAGGACCAGTAGAGGCTTAGCTTGCAGTGAAAGTGTGTGTGGACCCTGTTGGGTGTCAGGGAGCAGGTTTTGTACCCAGGACCCAGTTACCTGCATCTCGTAGTAGTCGATGGCCTTGCGGTAGGATCCCACCTTACAGCAGAGATCCCCAAGCTGTTCACACAGACCCAATAACTCTTGCTGCTGTTGCTCCTTGTCTGCCAGTTCAGATAAAGCTTCTTCCAATCGGCAGCCTTTCACAGCTGGGGAGGAGGAGTGCATTGGTAAAGAACACACACAGGCATTGCTCATGAAAGCAATGACACAGCAACTGTGAGCACTCAGACAGAAACTGGTTTACTCCCCCCCACCCCACTCCCTTATTGTGGAGGGATGAAGGAAAGACAAAGCTGGAGACTGAGGAGCACATGCACAACACAGTGAGACCAAAATGGAAATGTAGCAGCCAGTTTGTGTGCAGCAAGTTTCAACAAACAGCTCCGTGAGAGATGACCACTTTATCTGTTGCCGAGATTGTGTTCCAAGAGATTACCTCCCTAAGGGTCAACCCACAGCACGTGGACTGCAGTGGTTCAAGAAGGCAGCTCACCCCCACCTTCTCAAGGGGCAATTAGGGACGGGCAACAAATGCTGGGCCCAGGCAGTGATGCCCACATCCCACGAGTGAATAAACAAAAGATTTCTTTATCCCTAACCCTGGAGTGATCAAAGACTAAATCATTAAAAATGTGCATGGTTCAATTTGCGATAAAATCTCATGATCATATGACACCAACGCCTGGCCAGCAGCATCATCCCTCCTCGTTTAACGAAGGAAGATTTAGATTTCTCTGACAGGTTTCACCTCTGGCTCTGAAGTGTTTTGAGAGCTCCTAAGTAGTATTTTGGGGGTGTAATGATTGGCTACTGTTTTCCTACATTGCAACGATGTACACACACCAAGATGCCATATTAATAATGGCCAGGTCACCTCTTTTACCAGTGTTGGCTGAGATGTAGTGTTCCTGGGTACCGGGAAGCACCCCTTCACCTCCCGTTCTATTTCAAATAGTGGCCATGGGATGTTTTATGTGAGGGGACAGATCAGGCTTTGGCTGAAAGATAGCCCATTCAGACAGTACAGCATCCCCCTTCAGTATCACCCAGGAATCTCAGGCTCCATTATGGGTTTGAAGTGAGCTCACACCATTAACCTGCTGACTCACAGGAATAGAAGTAGGCCATTCAGCCTCTCGAGCCTGTTCCGCCATTCAATGTGCTTCCTAACATCTCTCCTGAATGCCCCGGCCCTAATTCTCAGACTATGTTCCCCAGTCCCTCCAGAATCCCCAATCAGTGGAAATAGTTTATCTTGATCCACCCTGACTTTTCCTGTTAATATCTTGGAAACTTCGATCAGATCACCCCTTAACATTATAAATTTAGAGAAAACAGGCCTAATTTCTCCTCATAACTTAATCCCCCGAGGTCCAGGTATCATTGTTTCAAATCTACATTGTAATCCCTCAGTTCACAACATCTCTGATTGGTCTGTACACTGTACACTGACTGGTGTCTCATAATGCGCTGTCTCTCAGGGAGATATCTGTACACTGATTGGTCTCTGATACAGTCTGCTCCGTTATGGTACGTAGTGTCATTTCCGGTTCTGTTCTGTATGGGTTTGTATATAGGGTCCAATTCTATACCTGGTCTGGTCTACATGTGTCTCCAGACCCACAGCAATGTGGTTGACTCTTAACTGCCCTCTGGGCAATTAGGGATGGGCAATAAATGTTGCCGAGCCAGCGATGCCCTCATCCCATGAATGAATAAAGAATATGTTTGTTGATTGCATTACGGATGGAGAATCATGCCTCTAGGAATTCCCGTGCATGCTACTATGGTTACCTTGTCCCAGTTAAACTGATGGCCTTCATTGTCTGAGTTTACTGATGTTAAGGACAGTTTGTCGTGTCGTTTTCGCAGTGATTAAATTCACAAGGGAAGAAGAAAACAACAATCAACTTCTGTTTCTGGACATCAGGGTTGAATGTATGACCAACAGGGAGTTCCAAACCTCAGTTTACAGAAAAGCAACTCACACTGATCAAATCCTCAACTTCCACTGCAACCACCCCAACGCCCACAAACAAAGCTGCATTATTAGGGCACTATTTAAATGGATCATGACACATTGCAACACCCTGGGACTACACAGGAAAGAGGAAGAGCACCTATACAAAATCCTCGCCATAAATGGATATCCCCGCAACTTCATCCACAGATGCCTACAAAACAGACAACAACAAGAGGACACAATATGACCTAACACACTGGCCACACTGTCCCACATCAAGACCATATCGGAACTGGCAACAAGACTCCCAAGACCACTAGGAATAATGGTGGCCCACAAGCCCACAGCCACTCTACGACAAACACTTACAAGGATTAAAGACCCCGTTCCCACAACATGCAGAACCAACATGGTTTACAAAATACCATGCACTGACTGCCACAAACATTACATCGGACAGACAGGGAGGAAACTAGTTATCAGAATACGCAAACATCAGCTAGCAGCAAAACGGCACGCAGACAATGAAGACCATCAGTTTAACTGGGACAAGGTAACCATAAGTAGCACAAGCCAATCATACACATGCTCGGAAATTCCTAGAGGCATGATTCTCCACCCATACTTCAATAAACAAACACAGAATTGGACCCCATACACAAACCCAAACAGATCAAAACCGGAAATGAAAGTACTCACCATAACGGACCAGACAGTATAAATTCCAAGCAGAGTGGAATAACATCGCTTCGTCGGAGGCTTCACTGATGATGTCACCTAACATGGTGACGAAACGTCTGAACGAGAACAAGCCAGCTCGGTAAGCAAATAAAGGTCTTAAGGGATATGGGACCTGGGTTTGATACCAGCCTCGGGCTATTTTGTGTGCAGAGTTTGCATGTTTTCCCAGAATCTGCATGGGTTTCCTCTGGGTGCTCCGGTTTCCTCCCACAGTCCAAAGACGTACAGACTGGGTGGGCTGGCCGTACTAAATTGCCCATAGTGTCCAGGGTATGTGCAAGCTAGGTGATTAGCCATGGGAAATGCAGGGTTATGGGGATAGGGCAGGGGGGTGGGTCTGGGTGGGATGCTCTTCGGAGAGTCAGTGCAGACTTGATGGGCCAAATGGCCTCCTTCCGCACTGTAGGGATTTTATAATTCTATGACAGAGTAGACATGGAGAGGTTGGTTCCCCTCATGAGAGTGTCTAGGATCAGAGGGCACCATCTCAGAGTAAGGGGCCCAACATTTCAGACAGAGATAAGGAGGAATTTCTTCTCTCAGAGGGTAATGAATCTGTGGAATTCTTTATTGCTGAGGGCTGTCAAGGTTGGGTTGATAAGCATATTCAAGGCTGAGATAGACGGGTTGTCAATTAGTCAGGGAATCAAGAGTTACAGGGCAAACGCAGGAAAGTGGGGTTGACAATTATCAGGTCAGCCACGATCTCATTGAATGGTGGAGCAGACTTGATGGGCTGAATGGTCTACTGCTTCTAGATTGTATGGTTTTATCTGTTGGAGACACTCAGATGGTGAGGCAGCATCTGCAAACCGCGGTATTCATTGTTCTAATCCGAGGAGTTTTCACCAGGAGGTCAGTCAGATGCTTTTCCACAAAGACCTTTCCCATTTCCTCGAGCCCACTGGGCTGCTCTGGGAGATACTCACCGTTTTTGAGGTTCCTCCTGACTGCGTCTCGCTCTGCCTGCTGCTGGGATCCCAGTGTAAACGCCTTCTTCAGGGAACGCTTTGCAGCCACAAAGTCTCCGAGGTTCAGGAAGACCTGGGAGGCACAGTGTGGGGGTTAACACTCACAAACACGTATTCAGCACCTGCATAGCACTGAATCTCGCAGAGACAGATATCCATCGGAGCAGGTCAGTGCACTCACTGATGACACGTACGAATGAAGAGACCCTTCAGCCTGACACTCCAAACCCAATTGCCTGGCTCTAATTTGAAGATTATGCCCTGGTCTGCAACTCTCCTTTGACCAGAGGACATAGAGAGAAACTATCTACCCTTTCAAATGCTTTGATCAAATTACGGAATTCTCCAATCTTTTATACATGAGGAAGACAATGTATGATGCCTGAAATATATTGTAAAACATAATCAAAATCTTTTAGTCTAGCAGTTGTGAAAAGCTTCCGCTCTGGAGTCTGCTCACAAGGCAATTTGTACTTAAGTCGATGCAAGGAACATGCAGGACAAAGGCACCGTACATAAATACAGGCAATGTTCATGTATCGGGGGTCTTTAAAATTACACCCCTGTACAGGGTCGCTTTCATAAATACGAGTGTTCAAAAATTAGACTTTCTTAAATCAGGGACCCCTGTACTAGTAGCAAGGTTAAGTATCAACCTGTGCCAGAGTGTCTTCCAGCATAAGGCAGTGGTGGTGGTGACTTTGTGGTAATGTCACTGGACTAGAATCCCAGGCTAATGGTTTGGGGACATGGGTTCAAATCCTACCATGATGGACGGTGAAACTTGAATTTGTTAAAAAGTCTGGAGTTAAAAGCTAGTGCAAGTTAATTGTGCACTGTCAACTGTTGTAAAAAACCCACCTGGCTCACTAATGCCATTTAGGGAAGGAAACAGCCATCCCTACCTGGTCTGGCCTACATGTGACTCCAGACCCACAGCAATGTGGTTGCCTCTCAATGGCCTAGCATGCCAGGCTATTAGGGACAGGCAACAAGTGCCAGTGACACCCACATCCCATGAAAGAATAAAGAAAACCAATGAGAAGGTGGAACAAATTGATCTGGTGGCAGCCCCACGCCAAGGCGAGTGATTGCAGGTCAAACCATTTTACACTGCAAGGCTAATGGAGGACGAGGGTGTGGCTGATGAGGACTGGACAGGCCAGCTCACTGTGCTCTATGATCTACTGGTCAGGAAAAAGGCTGCTACCATCATCTTCTTTAAAATGTAGGAAACTCCAGGGCCCACTTAGTCTCACAAGGTGGAGCAAAACCACTTCCTGCTCTAAAGAGAAGAGTTTTTTGTACTTTACAAGATGTAGTTTATCAACTATTTTCAGATTACGTTGATAGAACAGACACTATTACAAACAAGCCCAGGTTGTCCTACTTTTCCTCATCAAACCATAATAATAAGACCTAGGAGTGGGAGTAAGCCATTCCGCCCATCGAATCTGCTCCACCATTAAAACAACCTGTTCATTCGCGGTATCAATCAGTAAATGTCCTCTGAACTGCCACCAATGGAGTGACATCCTTCTTTAAATAAGGAGACCAAGACTGCACACAGTATTTGAGATGAGGTCTCACCAATACCCCGTATAACTGAAGCGTAACATCCGTAACGTTCCAATTCCTCTCATAATAAAAGGACAGTATTCCATTCACCTGAATTACTTCTGTTACCTGCAAACTAACTGTTTGTGACTCCCACACTAGAATCCCTCTACACCTTGAAAGTCTGCTGACATTCTCCGTTTCAGTAATACCCTGCCTTTACATTCTTCTCTTTAAAGTGAACAATTTCACATTTTCCCGTGTTATACTCATCCGCCCACTCAATCTCAGTGAAACCTTATGTCTTGTTCACAACATACTTTCCTAACTACCTTTGTGTCATCTGTAAATGTAGCTATATCCAACTCATTGATGTAAATTATAAACAACTGTGGTTCCAGCACAGACCCAACTCATTACATCCTGCCAACCAGAAAATTACTCATTTATGCATTTTCTTGGTTTTGTTTTTCCAGGCAGCTAATCTATCAATGCCAATGTTTCCCCAACACCAGGAGCTCTCATTTTACACCCGTAACCATTTATGTGGCACCTTGTCAAAGGCCCCTGGAAATCCAAGTACAGTACACCCACAGGCTCCTCTTTATAGAGACATAAAGTAATTCAGCATGGAAACAGGCCCTTCAGCCCAAACTGGTCCATGCTGACCATGGTGCCCACTCAGTTAGTTCCAATTGCCTGCATTTGGTCCATATCCCTCCAAACCCTTCCCATCCATGTAAATATCCAAATGTTTTTTAAATGTTGCTATTGTACCTGCCTCAACCACTTTCTCTGCCAGCCCATTCCATGTACTCACCAGTCTCTGTTGCCCTCAAATCCTTTTTAAATCTTTCCCTTCTCATCTTAAACCTACGCCCTCTAGTTTTCAATTCCCCATCCCTTGGGAAAAGACTGTATGCATTCATCCTATCTATCCTCCTCATGATTTTATACACCTCAATAAGGTCACCCTCTCATTCTCCTACATTCCAAGGAATAAAGTCCTACCCTGGCCAACCTCTCCCTATAACTCAGGCCTAGTAGTCCAGTTAACAGACAACGCTGTTGGAGAGAGATTGGAGTCAGATCTTTGCTGGATAAGGACAGATTTCCAAAAGGATATTAGCAAACTTGTTGGGTTTTCATAAATCCAACAGCTTTACAGTGACTTTTACTGTACTCGGCCTTTTGTTTCATTACGATTTGGACCAAGTTTAATTCTGAAAGATGTTCCCTCACTCACTCCATTCCCAACCATCTGCGTTGTGCTGCCGGGACAGTAGTGTGCACACTCTCCATCTCACACCCTTCCTCCACCCAGCTTTTCCTTCTGCTGAGGCATTCATTCATTCAGCTGCTCAATGCTGAAGCACCTGCACTTGGTGCTGCACTTCCCTCTCTCACTCACCTGCCCGATGCTGCTAAAGCACTCGCTCTCCATAAACTTTTCATTCATTTTCTTGGCACACTCCTTGGCAGCTTCCAGACAGCGGACAGACTTGGAGTGTTGGCCATTGCGCCAGTGGATACTGCCCAGGTTGAAATTAGCTCGGTATAGATCCTCGTACAGATGGTTCTGCCTGACGGGGGAAAGAGTGTGAGATATCATCAATGAAAGTCACTTCGAGGGGGCCAGGGAAACAGCGTGACCGTAACTCCATCTCCCTCGTGAGCAGAGTTACAACCTGCTGGAAATCACTACAACTCTGGGCTCGACATTCTAGGAGGGATACTGAGGTTGAAGTGAGGGGACAGCAGAGATTCACTTGAATAGAGAAAAGCTATTGGGTTCAAGAAAAACAGAAAGGCTCGAAAAGTGAGACTTCATAGAAAACAGTGCAGCCAAGGTTCACTCAAATGGTTCCAGGGCTGAGGAGCTTCAGGAATTATGTGCTCAGTGTCTCTATTTAAAACGCATGTATTCTACAGACATTTTAACTGTCTTATCTAAGGGCCCGCTACATTTCCCTCAAAATATTAAATGAAGGATAAAACCGCCTTATGTTACCAGACCATAGGGCAGAGAGCGAGCGAGAGAGGTGGGGGGAACCGGTGGTAGTTTAAGCTTAGGGTCACCATGCCTCAGGCAAGGTGAGGAGAGTCCTTCTCAGTAACCCCAGCCAGCACGAGAACTGAACTCACGCTGTTGGCTTCACTGCATCACAAACCAGCCATCCAGCCAACTGAGCTAATACCATTCACACGATTCTGCCTCTCCATCAGGTTTTGTCCAAATTGTGTCATTTCATACTTATCCATTCAAGTGTATCTGCCAATTTCAGTCAGTCCTTCTGTCCAGCAACACAGTAAATAACATCACTGTCAAACTTCAAGCTCGTGCTCCCTATTGCCAAGTACAGAGTCTGTGTTTAAGCAGGAAAGCAGCAATTGCTGTATTGAATCCTGGGATATCTCACAGCACACTTCCCTCAACAGGAAAACTATTTGTTCACCACTAAGCTATCCAATCTATCCCTTAGCGAATCAAATACCCAACTTAACACCTCCTCCTTTATCATTTACTTCTACTTTCCAAATTAGACAGCACCCTAGCCCACAGGCAGTACGTACTCAGCGATGAAGACGCTCTTGCAGATGTAGTGGTTGCATTTATCCGCCTCTTTCAGGTTGTCGTAGAGGAAGCCCAGGTTCAGGTAGAGTCTGGCTCGCATCTCACTCAACTCGTGGCGGGAAGCCTTACCTGGGAGGTAGGAAAAACAGACAGATTCCACCAACAAGCTACTGCGGAGGGGGAATGAAGCAAGGTGACAACTGATAATAGGATGGGTGTTGAGAAGTGGAGGAAGCGAGAGACCTTGGAGGGCACATTCACAGGCCCCTAAAGGTGACAAGACAGGTAGATAAGGTGGCACAGGATACTATCCCTCATTGGGTGAAGTATTGAACACAAAAGCCAGGACGTGATGCCCGAACCAAATGCTCTCATTGGGTTAAAGCTGGAGTTCTGTGCTCAGTTCTGGTCAATGCATTACAGGGAGGTCATAATTGCTCTGGAGAGAGTACAGAGGAGATTCACAAGGATAAAAATACTGAAGATCCTGGAGTTCTGAAACAAACACAGAGAATGCTACAGAAACTCAACAGCTCTGGCAGTACATGTGGCGAGAGAAACAGAGTTAACGTTTTTAAGTTTGGGGTATAACTCCTCTACAGAACTTCAGCTAATTCACCAGATGTACAGCAATGTGCCAGGGCTTGAAAACTTCAGGTCAGAGGAAAGATTGTACAGGTTCAGGCTGTTAGAACAGAGGAACCTGACAGGTGACAATGGAGGTGTACAAAACAATATGGGGTTTGGATAGAGTGAACAGGGAAAACAGGTATCCCCTAGTGGAGAGGCACAGATTTAAGGTGGCAGGCAGAAAGATTAGAGGGACAAGAGGAAAACCTTCTCATCCAGAATGAGAGGTAGAGTTTCTGGAATTTGCTGCCCAGTTTGGTGGTTGAGGTATAAACTTTCAATTCATTTAAAAAGAACCAGGGGCTGTACCTGAAGCACTGTAACCTGTGAGGGTATGGACCAGCTGCTGCCAATGGGATAGGAGCGAGGCCTTTCAGGCTGCTCCAAAAAAAAAAAACATTTACAAATTTTCCACAAAATTTTTTTTGGGAATCCATTACCAACCTGCTTTTCCCAAACCATCTGCATACTGAAGACCCCACAATTATTGTAATAATAAAGATTTCCGCTGCCCAGTGGCAAACGTCCACTGAAAGGACATCCGTGAAGCAGATTGTTGTTAAAAAAAAAATCGATAATAGTTACATTACTCACATTTACTGATATGACTTTCTATCCTAGATTTACGAATTGAATTTCATATCCACCAGCTGCTGTGGTTGGATTTAAGCCCATGATCCCAGAGCATCAGCCTGAGGGTCTCTGGACTGTTAGTGCACTACAATGTACAGCCACCTCCTCTCTCCCCACAATGGAAAGGGTTTTGGGATATCCGCTGGTGGTGGTAGGCACTTTGGAAATCAGAGCCTGTCTGTGTTGAAACATACACACAGTGCATGGGAGTGAGCAGCAACAGGTCGATACCTACCGCCCATTCCATCCCTACCTTCCAGCCTCTCATCCACAATGGCCAGGCTTTTCCTAAATGCATTCTCTGCCTCCTTCAGCGACTCACGCGACTGGTCCGTTTCATAGATGTACAGATACGTTCGACCAATGGTAGCCCAGGCTCGCTGCTCCTCGATGTCGTTGCTGACTGACCGGGCCAGTTCAAGGTGTCTGCGCTGATGCTGCAGGATGGCAAATGGAGGCTTGGCATTTATTGTTAAAGAAAACAAGTATAAAAGTAGGAAGGAGTTGCTGCAATTGTACAAGGCATTAGCGGGACTGCATTGGGAGTACTGTGAACAGTTTTGGTCCCTTTACTTGAGGACGGAGGTAGTTATACTGGAGATATTTCAGAGGAGGGTCACTAGATTGATTCCAGAGATGAGGGGTTTGTCTTCTGAAGAGAGACTGAGCTGTTTGGGTCTATTCTCTCTGGAGTCTAGAAGAACAAGAGGGGATTTAATGAGGTCTATAAGACAATAAAGGGGATTGACGTGGAGAGGATGTTTCCTCATGTGGGGCAGTGAGAGACTGATCTGTGGTGGTGTGGGCTACTTTCAGACAATACGATGCTGAGAGCAGGGCTAAAGCACCAGGCACAGCAACACGCTGTACAAGGGCCCCTGTTCCTTACCTTCAGGGCACCTGCGTAGTTCCCAATCTCAGCCAGGCATTCTCCAATCTTCCTGTTAGCAATCGCACGGCCTATCACATCACTGAGCGCCTCTGACAACTGCAGCTCCTGCTGGTGCTCTCTGATAGCCTCCTCAAACTCACCTGGTGGGGGCGGGGGGGAAGGGGGAATTGTTGGGAGAGGGAGCAGGGGGGCAACAGCAGGATGGGGCAGAGAGGGGATGGGGGAGGCAGGGGCAGAGAGGCGGTCAACAAGACAGGAACGATGAATTAATTCAGTGAATAAACACAATAATTAAAACATTTTAAAACCTTTCATTGATTAAACATTGTAGAATCCATAGTCCACGGAGAAAGAGCTGGGTGGATAAACCCTGTACTGATGGTCTCTACTCCACACACAGACTGTGCAGTCACACGGCAGCACCAGCGTGCTGTTAGGCACAGAACCTGAGAGACACAGGTTCAATGTCTACATTCCCAATCTCTCCAGAGACTGTACCCACACCCCCGCACAAAAAAAAAATCACTGGGCAACAGAGGAGTATACTGCCCGAGGCCTTCAATCTTAAGAAACACTAAAGTGCTGGAGAAACTCAGCAGGTCTGGCAGAATCTGCCTGTTTTTTTTTGGTGAAGGGGGGGGGGGGGGGGTGGGGGGCGAGGGGAAGACAGAGAGACAGAATATTGCAACCAACATGCATCACTTTGTCTCTCTTTCCCCACCGGCTCTGCTGAAAATCTCCAGCACTAACTGTTTTTATTTCAGATCTCCAGTATTTGCACTTCTGTTTTTATTCTGCGTTAAAATTCAGGTTTAGGAGTGTGCTGACTTCGGGACTTATGTGAAATCTGCAGTGGGGGGTAGGGAGAGAGGGGAACGGACAGTTACAGAGTAAACCCTCAGAATCCACAAACCACGGAGGCAGCAAATCCGCCTGCACTCAGCAGAACTTACCATGTCTTGCCAGGACTTCTCCAAGCCTGTTACAGAGATTCGCCTGCTCTCTCAGGTCATTGTTTTTCTGAGCTTTTAACTTGGCTTTCTCAAGATCTGCAAACATTGAAGAATCATGAATGATCAGGTCATTTTAAAAACAGCATTTAAGACACAGGAGTCAGGGAGGGAGATTCAGTCCTGCGTCTCTAATCATTAGCCCTTCATCTCCATCCAAAATCACCTCTGTCCAGGGTTCATCCCTCTGTAAGAAACTGAATAACACAAATTGATGAACACTCCACTGTCCTCACTAGTCTCAAATCAGAGAAAAGACCATCTCCAATCATTTCTTGCATCACTGACCATCCTTCCACAAGACTTCTTGCATCTTCAACCTAGGAAAAAGAAACTCTCTGTCCAGTTCACTGCTCTCTGAAATAGCCAAACAAGACACTCTGTTACACTAATTCACTTACCAAAATATTCAAATAAGATACAAAACCAGATGAATCAACCTCAGCACCAGAAACAACAAAGGCACAACCAGTTTTGTCAACCTAGGAAAGTCCTCCTCACCAACATCTGGGGGCATGTGTCAAAATAAGGAGAGCGCACCACAACTGCTAGGGCATGACCATCTCCAGCAAGTTTGAGTCTAACTATCATCCCTTAACATTCAATCACTGAATCCCCCACTATCAACAGCCTGGAGTTTACCAGAAACTGAAATGGACTCACCACATAAACACAGTGGCTACAAGAGCAGGCCAGAAGCTGGGAATACTGTGGCGAGTAACTCACCTCCTGACTCCTCAAAGTCTGTCCACCATCTACAAGGCACAAGTCAGGAGTGTGATGGAATACTCTCCACTTGCCTGGATGGGTGCAGCCCCAACAACACTCAAGAAGCTTGACACAATCCAGGACAAAGCAGCCGCTTGATTGGCGCTACATCCACAAACATCCACTCCCTCCATCACCGATGCTCAGTAGCAGCAGTGTGTACTGTCTACAAGATGCACTGCAGAAATTCACCACAGATTCTCAGACAGCACCTTCCAAACCCATGACCACTTCTACCTGGAAGGACAGGGGCTGCAGATACATGGGAACACCACCACCTGCAAGTTCCCCTCCAAGTCACTTCCTATCCTGACTTGGAAATATATCGACGCTCCTTCATTGTTGCTGGGTCAGCATCCTGGAATGCCTTCCTTAGCAGCATTCTGGGTGTCTACAGAGGACTACAGCAGTTTGAGAAGGCAACACACCACCACACCTTCAACATTTTTCCCAAAAAGTAAATGACAAAACACACAATCTTTGGACTGACTGTCCCCTTTCTCCATTTGCTCCTCAGATCCCTAGATTCCGTGAGACCTGAAAGATTAGTCAACCTAGCCGTAAATACGTTTAGCGATGGAGTATATAAAATTCTCCAGGATAAAGAATTCCAAATCTTCACAAACATTTGAGTGACAAAATGTTGGCCCAGACATACTGTTACAGAAGAATTTCTACATAAAATTTGACTACTCTGCCCAGTCACCCTATCCTAATGCGAGACTAAAAATCTCAATCACATCACATCACATCACATCA
>NW_025965734.1:0-10457 GCF_021869965.1 Rhincodon typus | reverse complement strand
GGTGAGAGTGGGGACAGTATCCTAGCGATTGGAGCGGTGCCTGCACTATTGTGGAGGTGGGAGTTGGGACTCAGAGATCTGGACTTTTTTCTCTTGATTTCCTTTTGGTTCTGTTAAATCTTTCATTTCTGGTTTTTGTGACAAAGTGGGTCTTTGTGCACTTTTTGTTGTACTTATGTATTCCTGTACTTAGTACATGTGACAAATAAATAAATCTAGAAACCTAAAACACATTAAATACAAAAAAAGTGAAGCATAGTTTAAAATTTTGAGTGCTGTTAAAACATGCACCTTTGTGTGTCGTATTTTTGCCGAGATTTTGTTACATATTTAACGTGAGAACTTTTAAACTTTCTCACGTAAATCATTTATATATCAAACGCTGTTTGTGTTACAATCCGCTTTTTTCCAGCACTATTTTGAATAAAATGTTACTCAGGTTTATGGCACATTTTACAATTAACTTTAACATCAATGGGCTCCAAAGGAAAGAAAGGTCAGATTCCTCTGCTTCACTTATCAGAAAATCTATCCAGTTGTCTGTACCAATGGAATATCAGGTTAGATCAGTGATGGGCTGGGCTGTGATGCAGACTATTTCACAGGTGAATAGATTTTATTTGATTATAAGTGACAGGCATGGCACTGATACTTGTAGGAGTGTGGTGAGGAAGAATTTTGAGTGATTATTTTTTGGTGATCTGCCCCACAACCCCATAGGCCCCGCTATTTCTATAACACAATTGATGTGTAATAGCAGAACCCAGAGATAGCAAGAACTGCAGATGTTAGAGTCAGAGTCAATACAATGTGAGCTGGAGGAACACAACAGGACTGATGAAGGGTGTAAACCCGAGGCGTCAGCTTTCCTGCCCCTCTGATGCTGCCTGACCTGCTGTGTTCCTCCAGCTTCACACTGTGGTAGGGGCGTGGAATGCATTGCCAGAGAGGGTAGTAGAGTCAGCCTCATTAGGGGCATTTAAGCAGCTATTAGATAGGCATTTGGATGATAGTATAAGGTAGGGGTGGAGGTTAGATAGACCTTGGGTTTAGGGTTCGGTACAACATCGTGGGCCGAAGGGCCTGAACTGTGCTGTACTGTTCTATGTTCTATGTTCATACTGTATTGATTATAGCAGAATGCCTTATACTTGAATTCTGTCGCTATGAAGGCCATCATACCATTTACCTTCTTCACCATCTGCTGTACCCACATGCTTACTATTAGTGATTGGTGTACAAGGACACCCAGGTCTCACTGCACCACCCCCTTTCAGAAAATGACCTGCCTTCCTGTTTTTGCTTGGATCAACCCACGTTCTACTGCATCTGTTATGCATTTGACTACTCACTCAGCCTGTCCGAATGCAGTACCACATTACCCACTGCCTGCCACTCGCAAAAACACCCGTTTATTCCTATACTTTACATCCTGTCTGCCAACCAGTTCTCTAAGCATCTCAATACACCACCCCAATCCCATACGCTTTACTTTAATGTGTTAGTCTCTGTGGCACAATTGGTCAGTGCATCTGGCCCTTAACCCAAAGGTTGGTGGTTCAATACCACCGAGGGATGGAGCGATCACTGTTTCAGGGCAGCACGGTGACTCAGTGGTTAGCACTGCTGCCTCTCAATGCCAGGGACCCGGGTTTGATTCCATCCTCGGGCGACAGTCTGTGTGGAGTTTGCACATTCTCCCTGTGTCTGCGTGGGTTTCCTCCCACAGTCCAAAGATGTGTAGGTTAGAGGTGGATTAGCTATGCTTAAAATACCAATAGTGTTCACAGATACATAGCTTACATGGGTTACATGGGTTACAGGGGTAGGGGGATGGTGGGTAGCTCTTCGGAAGGTCAGTGTGGATTTGTTGGGCCGAAGGGATTCTATGATTGTGCCACTGTCTTATATTGTTAGATTCTGTCTTGTTGGAGATGGTCAATACCTGGAGCTAATGTGCTGTTAATGCTTTTCAACCACATCATTGCCATGTTACAAAAGATCGAAAACAGTTTGGCCATCCTTTTCAAAGATAGTAGGAACTGCAGATGCTGGAGAATCTGAGATAACAAGGTGTAGAGCTGGATGAACACAGCAGGCCAAGCAGATCAGAGGAGCAGGAGCCATAGCCTATGGCCATCCTTTTCAAGCTGTCCTGCTGGGTGCTCCTCCCATGGTAGACTGCCCAAATGTACCAACTAATGTGTGGCTGGGTGAGATACTGGTGTTAACACTATTGTCAGCAGCATAGCAGTGAGTGTGGGTGAAGTACCTCAAACGTAGCCACGACACTCTGTGCGTGCGTGTGCCTGTGTGAGACACTTGTTTGTATTCATGCAGATGATAATCCGAAACTTCAGAAAACAGGTTTTGCTCAAAAGCAGCACTTTATTTCAAAACATGCAAATAGGTGGCAGTTATAAATCCTGATAAAAATATATGTTACATGATTACTTATGGAAGATAATTGTGAAATAATACCGTTTTCTTCTTCAATCTCTGAATATTTGTGAAATGGAGCCTGCGTTGAATATTGAGATGAACTGAGACTTTTTAAAATATCTGAAAGCATTGTGGATGCTGGAAATCATAAACAAAAACAAAAAACTAATGGAAAAACTCAGCAGGTCTGGCAGCAATTGCGGAGAGAAATCAGAGTTAACGTTTCGGGTCCGGTGCCCCTTCCTCAGAATTCAGTTCTGGTGGCTGCAGGCTGTGAACGGATTTGTAAAGAAGGATGAGAATTTTGTGAGTGAGGTGTTCCTTCACCAGGAACTGGTGTTAATGACAGGGTGGTGATGGGTGTACAGGACATGCTGTGGGTGAGGACAGGGCCAGCTCAGTATTGCCTCAGGTTTATGGAGAGACAGAATGTGTGTGTGGTGGTGGAGGTAGGAGGGTTAGCCAGGAGAGCTGGAAGAGACAATGAGGTGGCTGATAGATTGTGTGTATCAAAGCACTGATGTTTTCACGGCTATGACTGCAACACCTGTACCTCAGAGCCAGACCATGCAGTTTGCCCTATCTCCCCCTCTATCCTATTCTGGTGTTCCTCGCTTTGTGTTGTAATATCCTACGAACAGAGATTCCTTCACCCAGAGAGTGGGGAGCCTGTGGAATTCTCTAACACAGAAAGTAGTTGAGGCCAAAGCACTGAATGTTTTCAAAGAAAGGTTAGATATAGTTCTTAGGGCTAAAGGGATCAAAGGGTTTGGGGGGAGAAAGTGGGAACAAGGGACTGAGTTGGATAAACAGCCACCATAAAGAATGGGGAGCAGGCCTGAAGGGCTGAATGGCCTCCTTCCTATTTTAATATTTCTATGGTTAGTAGTTCTGTAGGTTACAGAGCAGTTATTTGAGGGTTTTGTGATAAGGGTTTCAGTCTCTGCCACCCTTTCTGGTACTGTTTCTGCCTTCTACAATCAGAGGGATAGAATATTGGACTGGAGTAAATTTCTGCCCATCTAGTACTGGATATCAGATACCGGAGTTAATGTGATAGCAACATCAATGTATTAGCAATCCAGAGCAGGCTCAGTCTCTCCTCTGATGTCAGGGCAGTCACTGCAATTCGAGTTCTGTCTTTTTTTAAAAAAATGCTTGGAGGGACTGGAGAATAGCCAATGTTTAAGAATGGCAACAAGGATAATCCATCAGTGGGAGGGAAATTATTGGAGAAGATTCTTAAGGATTGGATTTACCCACATTTGGAAAAGAATGGACTTATTAGTGACAGTCAGCATGGCGTTGTGTGGGGGAGGTCTTGTCTCACAAATTTGATTGAGTCTTTTGAGGAAGTGATGAAGATGTTTGATTAAGGTAGGACAGTGGATGTTGTCTACATGGACGTTTTAGTAAAGCATTTGACAAGGTCCCTCATGGTAGGCTAGTTCAGAAGATTAAGTTACATGGGATCCATGGTGAGTTGGATACAGAATTGGCTTTGTCATAGAAGACAGAGTGTGTTAGTGAAGGGTGTTTTTCTAACTGCAAGTCTATGACCAGTAGTGTTCCACAAAGGTCAGTGCTGGGACCTTTGTTGTTTGTAATATTTTGTAATTGATTTGGATGAAAATGTTGGAGGTGTGATTTGTAAAGTTGCAGACAGCATGAAGATTTGTGGATAACACAGTGTGGATCTGGAGGAACACAGCAGGCCAGGCAGCATCAGAGGAGCAGGAAAGCTGACGTTTCGGGTCGGGACCCTACTTCAGAAATGGGGGAGGGGAAGAGATAATACCACAGCAATAATACACGAGGCCGTTGCCTCCCTGTGTCGTTTTCAGGGATAGTAGTCTGTGTAACTCCTTCCCCAGCAACCCCCAAAGGGTCATTGAATCTTGTCAAGGCTGTGTTAGATGATGACCTCCTCTTTGGGGTGGGGAAGAAGGGCGGGGGGGGGGGGGGGGGGGGGGGAGGAAGGGCGGGGGGGGGGGGGGGTGGGGAGAAGAAGTGAATTGGTGGTTCCACAGAAAGAAGGCTGAAGGAGTTGTAGGTGGTGGTTTTCTGTTCAGAGTCAAACTGGGTGTTACTTTTACATGTCACGGTAAGCAAGGGCAGGACCTCAATGTGTTTTCTGTGATGCAGCTAGATGTGGCACTGGACAACTCAACCCTACACCCTCCCTCTGTCCCAAGACCATGTCCATGGAATTACAGGAATGGGAGTGAGGGGAATGGTCACAGGGTGAGTGAGTAGTGACTTCACTACAGATGGGGATATCAAAGGTGGAGGGGATGGTCTGGTTGAGGAGTTTGGAAGCTGCATCAGTGAGGTGAATGGAGGGCCAAAGACACAGTAGTTGGGATTTTGAAGCTGTTAGGTAAGCAAGAGAGGTGGCTAAGGGAGGAGGGACAGTGAGAGGGAAGGCATTGAGAGTGATCGGCATGGCCTGTCTCTGATTAATATACTGAGGGAAGTGAGACCATAGGAGGTGGGAAGATCCAATCAGTGGCCATTTACAGGGGCTACGGGTTTTACACAGAAAGAGAGCGACTTCGGCAGGTGAACACCGAGGGGAGGGAAAGGGAGAGAGCGCGTGAGGAATTGAGGCAGAGTTGGAACTCGTAAAGGATGCAAGTTGATTAGAGAGGAAGGCAGTGGGGGAAATCTCAGTTAAAGCATTGAGCTGGAACTTGGGAGGGAAGGTTATAAATAGCAGGAGGGAGGGTGGAACATGGCGAGATACTGAAATGCGAGAGAAGATGGGGGTCATGACATGGTGATAAACCCCACAGCACAAATGCCTCAATGGGGCCAACGATGGGAGATGTTGCCGGGGAAGAGTTCAGATCGGGAGGAAGATAGCATCACTCTTCAGCCTGGTTTCCATCATGGCCATGAACTTGATGCAAATTATTGGAAAGGGCTCTGAGAGATAGGATTTATGATCACTTGGAAAGGCACAATTTGATTCGTGATAGTCAGCATGGGTTTGTGAGGGGTAGATCATGCCTCACAAACCTTATTGAATTCTTTGAAGAGGTGACCAAACACGTGGATGAAGGTAGAGCAGTGGATGTGGTATACATGGATTTAAGTAAGGCATTTGATAAGGTTCCCCATGGTAGGCTCATGCAGAAGGTAAGGAGGCATGGGACAGCGGGAAATGTGGCAGATTGGATTCAGAATTGGCTGACCCTTAGAAGACAAAGGGTGGTAGTGGACGGAAAATATTCAGCATGGTGCTCAGTTACGATGGGGTACCACAAGGATCTGTTCTGGGTCCTCTTCTATTTGTGATTTTTGTCAATGATTTTGATGAAGGAGTGGAAGGGTGAATTAGCAAGTTTGCGGATGATACGAAGGTGGGTCACGTTGTGGATAGTGCGGAGGGCTGTTCTAGGTTACAAAGGGACATTGATAGAATGCAGAGCTGGGCTGAGAAGTGGCAGATGGAGTTTAACCCTGAAAAGTGTGAGGTGATTCATTTTGGAAGGACAAACTTGAAAGCAGAATACAGGGTTAACGGAAAGATTCTTGGCAGCGTGGAGGAGCAGAGGGATCTTGGGGTTCATGTCCACAGTTCCCTGAAAGCTGCCACCCAGGTGGATAGAGTTGTTAAGAAGGCGTATGGTGTGTTAGCTTTCATTAATAGAGGGATTGAGTTCAAGAGCCGTGAAGTTATGCTCCAGCTATACAAAACCCTGGTTCGGCCACATCTGGAGTATTGTGTGCAGTTCACGTCAGGAAAGATGTGGAAGCGTTGGAAAAGGTGCAGAGGAGATTTACCAGGATGTTGCCTGGGCTGGAGGGAAGGTCTTACGAGGAAAGGTTGAGAGAGCTAGGGCTTTTCTCCTTAGAACGACAAAGGATGAGAGGTGACTTGATAGAGGTGTACAAAACGATCAGAGGTATAGATAGAGTAGACAGCCAGAGACTTTTTCCTAGGGTGGAGGTAGCTTTTACAAGGGGACATAGTTTTAAAGTGAGTGGAGATAGATACAGGGGAGACGTCAGAGGTGCATTATTTACTCAGAGAGTGGTAGGGGCGTGGAATGCATTGCCGGAGAGGGTAGTGGAGCGGTGTCATTAGGAGCATTTAAGCGGCTGTTAGATAGGCATATGGATGATAGTATAAGGTAGGGGTGGAGGTTAGATAGACCTTAGGATTAGTGTAAAAGCTCGGCACACATCGTGGGCCAAAGGGCCTGTACTGATCTATGTTGAATAAACTGACAGAAGGCCCAGTCCTTTGTCATGACGTGAGCATCCCTGTGCAGGGAGGGGGGTAAATACAGTGGGGTTCTGTAGTTCTTTTGTAGTTACACCTGCAGTCAGGGAGGGAGGGGGAAGCAGGTGATGCTCACTGGCCTGGGAAACGCCTATACAGACCAGTGGGTATCGTCAGCCCAGGCAACCTTGTTTTCATTTAGTAAGTTTCCATGCCATTCTATAAAGTGCTGTTCAGCTGTTAATTTGTGTTTGATTTCGATATAGTGCCCCAGAAGGACTGTTTCATTAATATTAGTTTTGACTTTGTTTCTATAAACGAGTCGAAGGAGTTTTACTCTGTATCTAATGCCGTGCTGTCCCTGTCCTGGGCGTGTTTGATGTGGGGGACAGTGTAGAGGAAGCTTTACTCTGTATCTAACCCCGTGCTGTCCCTGTCCTGAGAGTGTTTGAGGGGGGACAGTGTAGAGGAAGCTTTACTCTGTATCTAACCCCGTGCTGTCCCTGTCCTGAGAGGGTTTGATAGGGGACAGTATACAGGGAGACTTACTCTGTATCTAACCCCGTGCTGTCCCTGTCCTGAGAGGGTTTGATAGGGGACAGTGTAGAGGGAGACTTACTCTGTATCTAACCCTGTGCTGTCCGTCCTGAGAGTGTTTGGTGGGGGACAGTGTAGAGAGAGCTTTATTTTCCATTTCCTTTCAGTTTCAGAAGTGTAGAGAGAGCTTTACTTGCTCTATAAAAGGTTGGGCGGTTTGGGTATTGATTTGTGGGCAGGGTGCACAGGGTGAACACCAGGAAGAGTGAGTTAGACAGCAGGAAGTTGGGGAGATTGTCCCTCAGCAAACATACTGGCGAGGATCAGAAGGTTATGTTGCTGCCCATGAAACACCTGCTGAGTTCCTCACTGAGCTCTTCAGAGGATGCAAGGAGAGACGCAGGAAGCTGTGGCCATATCCAAAAAAAGGAGCCAGAGTTCCAGGAGGATCAGAAGAACAGTGAGGGTTGGTCCTCACTGGGTTTGGCGATCGCACCCATGACCATTTGTTTCCATGACAACAGCAAGCTCATAATACACAACCTTCAAGGTGCCACATACACTGTGGTAACCCTGGGCTTAGTGAGGCACTTCCTCATTGATCACCATTGTGTACTCCTTCTGGAGGATAATGGTAGTGAGCAGTCTGTGGTGATAACATCAGGTTTGCAACTGACTGCTCTCCAATTGGCATTCGTGATCCAGATTGAGTTGTGAGCTTTTGACTGAAGCACTGGAAAAGCACCTAGGGCCTGGGGAATTCCTTGCCTGAGGACAAGGAAGAAGTGAGAAGGATTAACAGCAGAATAATGCTGTAAGTGGGCAGGGAGGACACTGATGGGTGTCCTTGACCCATGAGGCTTTTTAAATACTCAGGAACTTGTTGTGCTCTTGACCTCTGCAAATCCATTCTCACAAAGTCACAATAAGTCAATCCAGAGGGATCTATAACATAAATGGAGCCAAGGCAGATAAGTAGAGTCAAAGTGCAGAACTACCATCGCATACCCATCCTCTATGAGGGGCTGAAAGGCCTCCTGTTCTTGTGACAGCTTTTAATTCCAGGAGTCCCAAGGAGACTGCAGTGTGAAATGTTCACCCTTCTTCCTTAGGAATAAATAGATCCCTTTTATTGCGGGTTCCAGGCAATTCTGCTGCCGTTGCATTCTGGAAGTTTTTCTTTTGGAATTTTAGACTGTTCAGGATTCACAGACGGAGCTCTCCCAGATTCCACTTCGCAGCCTCGCACTTGTCAATCTGACACACCGAGCAGCCTGAAAAATATACACAGTCGGTCAATCCTACTGTAGCACGCTCACTCCCACAGTTCTTCCCCTTCCATCAACTAAGCCTTATGCAATTCTTTCCCCTTTTCTCAATCTCCTGTCTGTCCCTGCACTCTCCTTTTCTCATCTCTTCATCCTACCCTCTCTTTCTTGTTCCATTCTTCCCTTCTCTCCACCTCTGCCTACCCTCTCCCTCATCATTCTCTTTCTCGGTCTCTGTCTTCAGGCCATGTGTAAAGTCAGCTCAATAATGGATTCCAACGCATAGCTGTACATACTCTGGGATTTCCACCTCACAGCCCTGACCGTCTTTGCTTAAGGATTCATATCCTCAACATGAGGAACCCACCATTTCATAATTTGGGAGAAGCCTAAGATATCTGATTTGAAAATGTAAGTTTTTATAGTTTATCAAACATAAACCGATCGAGATTGATAACTGATTTAAAAACCTCAGCAAAGATTTACTGAATTTCTTACCAGGTCAGAACTACACACAAAGACTTAATTACTGCATCTGAAAATGCTTTACAAAACAACTTCTAAAATATCCAGCCTGTTATGTGTGTTTCTCAGCATTTCAGTATGTCAGTGGAGTTAATTACCACTTAATTCCAGCTTGGGATGCGAGTCCAGCCCAACAAAATCCCTGGGTCTCAGAGCTACAGGGTTGAGTATATTGTGATTGGATTGAAGTCCAGACTCCAAACCCTAACCCACTGCACAAACCAGCTAGCCGCCTCTCACATTGCAAAAACACTACTGTCTGAGCAGATGAACTCCCCAGAATGGTTTTATAAAACAATTATTTCATGGGTCATCTGCATCACTGGACTGGGACCAGCATTTCTTGCCCCTCCCTAGTTGCCCCTTGAGAGGGTGGTGGTGAGCTGCCTTCTTGAACCGCTGCAGTCTAGAGGTTGGGGAGTGGTGGGTGCAGATGTTATTGGTGATTGAGTTCCAGGATTTTGACCCAGCAACAGTGAAGGAACGGTGATATTTTTCCAAGTCAGGATGAGTAGTAGCTCGGAGGGGAACTTGCAGGGGGTGGCATTCCCATGTATCTGCTGCCCTTGTCCTTCTAGATGGAAGTGGTTGTGAGTTTTGAAGGTGCTGTCTGAGGATCTTTGGTGAATTTCTGCAGTGCATCTTGTAGCCAGTACACACTGTTGCTACTGAGCATCGGGCGTGGAGGGTGTGGATGGGTTGCTGTTTAAGATAGGAAAAGTGACATATTCCAATCCTAATGAGTCTGAGTCATTCCTCTGTGTTGAATCCCACTTCTTACAAAAAGCAGTGGTCAGGTGAATGGGAGTGTGTGTTGGGGTGTGGGACAGGTTGCTTCAATATGATATTAATTGGCTCATCGCAGTTAACTACCCACTGTGTGAGAAAGCACAGCTGTGCGATTCTGACACTAATGATGCATCAATGGCCTAAAAATAGTGTGATAACATTTGGAGAAACCGGCCCCAAAACACAAACCACTTCCTCATCGAAGACTTTAAGTGGGGCTTCTTAAAACTAGAATTTTCTATCTCAGCATTCCGAACTGACCTGTTAAGTCAAGGACATCCATCCATGATTCCCTCTGGGTTAAAGCAGTCAGGAGCCTCTCCATCCCACTGGTACTAATCCCCGAGTTCTCTGATAGGTCAAGGCACGTGAGGGATGCAGCCGATGTCAAACACCTACAACAAGAGGGAGATAACTACCGAGTTCCATCATTCAGCTCAGGCCCGTGGTCCAGATCCCACCGATGTGTGCAACCAGCTGTGACTTGAGATTGAGCACATCTTCAGGAGAAGGATCTGGTAACACTCAATAATCGACAAGAAAGGGGACCGTGACACGTCAGGCAGTGTACAGATATCTCCCTGAGAGAGAGACAGGCAGCACTGTGAGACACCAGTTAGTGTACAGATATCTCCCTGAGAGAGAGAGAGATCATTGTGAGACAC
>NW_025965733.1:124348-139870 GCF_021869965.1 Rhincodon typus | reverse complement strand
CTACCCCCACCACGCAGCTACAGACAAACTACCCCCACCATGCAGCTGCAGATAAACTACCCCCACCATGCAGATACAGACAAACTACCCCCACCATGCAGCTGCAGACAAACTACCCCCACCACGCAGATACAGACAAACTACCCCCACCACACAGCTGCAGACAAACTACCCCCTCCATGCAGCTACAGACAAACTACCCCCACCATGCAGCTACAGACAAACTACCCCCACCACGCAGCTACAGACAAACTATCCCCACCACATAGCTGCAGACAAATTACCCCCACCATGCAGCTACAGACAAACTACCCCCACCACGCAGCTACAGACAAACTACCCCCACCACACAGCTGCAGGCAAACCACCCCAATTCTCTGTTACAGGAAAACTACCACCAAATCCACCAGTTAAGGCAAACTGCCCTAAACCCCAGCCACAGGCAAACTACCCAGAAACTCCCAGTTACAGGCAAACTATCCTCAACTACAGGCAAACTACCCCAAACCCCAATTACAAGCAAATGGCCTCGACCCCCAGCTACAGACAAACTATCGCAGCTTCAGCTAAACTTCCATGACAGCAATCTCCGGCTACAAGCAAAATGCTCCCTACAGGCAATCTCATGCTACAGACAAACTCGCAGCCATAGGCAAACTACAGAGAGAAAGGGACAGAGAGAGGGGACCAGAGAGAGGGACAGAGAGGGTCAGAGAGAGGGAGTGAAAGAGGGACAGAGAGATAGGGAGAGAGGGACAGAGTGGAATAGAGAGGGGGGACAGAGGCAGAAGCACAGAGAGAGAGGGGGGGGGGAGAGAGAGAGAGAGAGACAGAGAGGGACAGAGGGGGAGACAGAGAGAGTCGGGGCAGAGAGAGGGGGACAGAGAGAGAAATAGAATGGCAGGGACAGACAGAGTCACGGAGAGAGAGAGATAGAGACAGGGACAGAGAGAGGGGGACACAGAGAGGGACAGAATGAGAGTGACAGAGGGAGAGGGACAGAGAGACAGGGACAGGGAGAGAGAGGGACACTGATAGGTACAGAGAGGGAAAGAGCAAGAGGGACAGAGAGAGGGAGAGAGAGAGAGAGAGTGAGAGGAACAGAGAGATAGGGGGAGAAAGAGAGGGGGACAGAGAGATAGGGAGAGAGGGATAGAGAGGGGGGCAGAGAGAGAGGGGGACAGAGAGAGGGGGACAGAGAGAGGGGGACAGAGAGAGAGGGACAGAGAGGAAGACAGGGACAAAGAGAAAGACAAAGAGAGACAGAGAGAAGGACAGAGAGAGGGACGGGGAGACCAAGGCTCACCCAGTGGCAGCTCCCCACCCCCCCTCCACTCCCCACACTGACTCTCAGCCTGTCAACCTCCTGCGTTCCAGTGAAACACACCCAGTCTATTCAACCTTTCTTCATAGCTAAAATCCCCCATACCAGGCAACATCTTTGTAAACCTTTTCTGTACTCTCCCCAAAGCATCCACATCCTTCTGGTAGTGTGGGGACCAGAACAGTACACAATATTCCAAGTGTGGCCTAACTAAGGCTCTATAAAGCTGTAGCATAACTTGGCTATCCTAATACTCAATGCCCCTTCCAATGAAGGCAAGCATGCCATAGGACCTTTTTACTACCTTATCTACCTGCGCTGTCACCTTCAGCGATCTGTGACCTGCACACCCAGATCCCTCTGCATATCCTCAGGGTTCTGCCATTCACTTATAATTTCCACCTGTACTTGACCTTCCAAAATGCATCACCTCACATTTGTCCAGATTAAACTCTGCCTGCCACTTTTCTGCCCATGCCTCCAACTGATGTATATTCTGTTCTATTCTCTGACAATCCTCCTCACTATCCACAACTCCAACAATCTTTGTATCGTCCGCAAACGTACAAATTAGACCCAGCTATGTTTTCTTCCAAATCATTTATGTAGATGTCCCAGCACTGATCCCTGTGGAACACCACTAGTCACAACCCTCCATTCCGAAAAGCATCCTTCCACCACCACCCTCTGTCTCCTATGACTAAGCCAGGTCTGTATCCACCTTGCCAGCTCACTCTGCTACCATGTGAGTTCACCTTTTGTGCCTGTCTGCCATGAGGGACCTTGTCAAAGACTTTACTGAAGTCCATGTAGACAACATCAACTGCTTTTCTCTCATCAATCATCTTCATCACCTCCTCAAAAAACTCAAATCAAGTTAGTGAGGCCCCTGCACAAAACTATGTTGTCTATCACTAATAAGTCCATTTACTTCTAAATGCGTATAGATCTTGTCCCTGAGAATCTTTTCCACTAATTTCCCTACCACCAATGTGAGACTCACAGGCCTGTAATTTCCTTGATCATCCCTGTTACCTTTCTTAAACAATGGGATAACATTGGCTATTCTCCAGTCCTCTGGGATCTCATCTGCAGCCAAAGAGGATACAAAGATACCTGTCAATGCTCAAGCAATTTGTTCTCTTGCCTCTCTCAATATTCTGGGATAGATCCCATCAGGACCTGGGGATTTATCTACCTTAATACTTTATAATACGGACAATACCTCTTCATTTTTAGCAACAACTCAGCTTAGAAACTTGACACCACCTTCCCTGGGATCATCCTCCACCAGTTCCTACTCTTTGGTCCATACTGACACAGCGTTTTTGTTTAGGACCACACCTACATTTTGACATCAGTTACAGCAAACTGGGGGCTCATGATGGGATAGGAATTTATTGAATTTATGAGGGATCTGTACATGTTTAGAAATGAGTGTGTGCAGGTACTGGACATAGAAGTAAGAGAGTTGTTGTTAGTACCCAGGTTGAACTCTCAAAGCAGGGGAGGAGCTGGCCTGGTGGTATTATCACTAGGCTGTTAATTCAGAGACCCATGTAATGTTCTAGGGATCTGGAAGATGGTAGAAATTGAATACAATTAAAAAAGACAGAGCCATAAGCCTAGTGATGACCATGAACCCATTGTCAATTGTTCAAAAATCCCATCTCGTTCACTAATGTCCTTTAGGGAAGGAAACTGCCATCCTTACCTGGTCTGGCCTACATGTGACTCCAGACCCACAGCAATGTGGTTGCCTCTTAACTGCCCTCTGGGCAATTAGGGATGGGCAATAAATGCTGGGCCTAGCCATGGACAGCTACATTTTGTCAATGAATAAAGAACAGGTTTTTATGACTGACAGTTAACTGCCACACTTTGTTTATTTTTTTCGCCCTCACAAAGACGTCAACTCTGATTGGTCAAGGCATTGCCCTGAGAAATGAACCAGACGTCACGTATTGTGTCGAGGTGAAACAGGAGTAGTGTCAGTAAATATTTCCTGAAACCTTGCCTCCACAGCGAAGATGTTAGTCCCATTTGACAAAAGGTCTAGATTACCCAGGGAATTACAATTGGATCAAGGTTCAAAATTTTTCTCAAGAACATCCAAAGAAATAATCAACAGTTTGGGAATAAAACACTTCACACCTTCATTTCAGACCATCGTACAGAATCTCAAGGAACATTGAAAATCCTTTAAACACGATGACTGGCCCTTGTTGTCAAGAATGTGCCAATGGCTCGGATAGAGAACTTGCCTCGTTACGGTTTCCCATTAGGGATTCCCCTAATGAATCCATACCATTTAGTCCTTTTGAACTGATGTATTGACATGAGATAAGAGGACCCTTAAATTACAGGAAAAAAAATGATAAATCAAAGCTCAGAGTTTATATTTACATAAAACCATAACATATCAGAGCAGAATTAGGCCATTGAGTCTGTTCCACCATTCGATCATGGCTCATATTTTTTCAACCCCACTCCCCTGCCTTCTCCCTGTAACCCTTGATTCTCTCACAAATCAAAAACCTATCCACCTCTGTCTTAAATACACACAATGACTTGTCCTCCACAGCCTTTTGTGACAATGAGTTCCACAGATTCACCACCCTCTGGCTGAAGAAATTCCTCTTCATCTCCGTTCTAAAGGGTCGCCCCTTCATTCTGACACTGTGCCCTCAGGTCCTAGTCTCTCCTATCACAGGAAACATCTTCTCCACGTCCACTCTATCCGGGCCTCTCAGTATTCTGTAAGTTTCAATCACATCTCCCCTCATCTTTCTAAACTCCATCGAGTACAGACCCAGGCTCCTCAACACTCCTCACGTGACAAGCCCTTCATCCCTGGGATCATTCTTGTAAACCTCCTCTGGACCCCATCCAAGGCCAGCACATCCGTCCTTAGATACGGGGCCCAAAACCGCTCACAATAGTCCAGATGTGGTCTGACCAGAGCTTCTCCAACCTACGTATCCAGTAGCTGTGGAAACCTAAGCAAAGTGTTTCAGCTAACCATAGATCAAATGAAAAGTGATCAACAAATAGTGAAGAGCAGATAAAATATCCAACACTAAAAAATCCAAGCTGGAAATGTTGCTGGAGACGGGACGTGCTAACTCTTCCCTGTCTCTGGAAAGCCATTCAATAGCAAGGTTAAAGCCATAAAATATAGGATCAGGAGGAGGCCATTCAGCCCACTGGGTCTGCACCACCTTTCAACAAGACCATGGCTGATCTGATCATCCTCAACTCCAGTTTCCTGCCTTTTCCCCATAACCCTTAATTCTTTTACTGATTTTACAATCTCTCTGTCTCCTTCACTGTCTAGACATTAAGTATAGCCTTGAATATACTGAATGACTCAGCCTCGACAGCCCTCCGCGGTAAAGAATTCCACAGATTCACTGCCCTCGGATTGAAGCAATTCTTCCTCACTGGGGATCCTGGCTGTCCCCTGCTCCCAAACCACCAGCTAGTTGATGGCCACCATCAGTGACCTCTGTCCCCCTCGAGCTTCCCAACGGTGGAAGGTTAGGAGTGTAGGGATCTCACCAAATTGTGAGGCTGCGACAGACTGGAGAGGCAGGGAAGGAGGGGCGATGGCGACACAGAGGGGTTAGAAACCAAGGATCATCTTAAAACAGAGCTGCAATGTGACCAGGAGTCAGGGAGAATGGGCCAGGTGACAGAGGAGTGTAGGAATTGATTTGGGGTGGGGTTTTGTGCTCTGTTCAAGAGGAGTCCCTGATCTGTGGATCTGCCTGTGATAGCCCATTATCTCACCAGTTCTGTGAAATTCTGGCCATAATGTTGCTCTCTCCCTCCCTTGCGTTGGCAACATGTGTTTCTGGGTCAGTTGCTGATTATGTGCATTTATTTTTAATGATGCTTTTAGAGCTGAAATGAATTCAACATTTCATAAAATCCCACCCTTTAATTAGGTGAGCTCCAGCTGGAGGTCATGTCAGGATATTGCAATCCCCTTAACGTTTAGCTGGGGCTGAGGTTTTCTTTCAAACAGTTTCTCTGCTGTAAACCAACAACTATCGATGGTTTGAATTTTTGAAATGTCTACGTGGATGGTCTGGGCATTTGACTGCTTCAGTATCTGAAATGGAGATGCCGGTGTTGGACTGAGGTGGACAAGGTCAGAATCACACAGCACCAGGTTATAGTGCGACAGGTTATAGTGCGACAGGTTATAGTGCACCAGGTTATAGTGCAACAGGTTATAGTGCACCAGGTTGTAGTGCGACAGGTTATAGTGCGACAGGTTATAGTGCGACAGGTTATAGTGCACCAGGTTATAGTGCGACAGGTTATAGTGCGACAGGTTATAGTGCGACAGGTTATAGTGCACCAGGTTATAGTGCACCAGGTTATAGTGCGACAGGTTATAGCGCGACAGGTTATAGCGCGACAGGTTATAGCGCACCAGGTTATAGCGCGACAGGTTATAGCGCGACAGGTTATAGTGCACCAGGTTATAGTGCGACAGGTTATAGTGCGACAGGTTATAGTGCGACAGGTTATAGTGCGACAGGTTATAGTGCGACAGGTTATAGTGCACCAGGTTATAGTGCGACAGGTTATAGTGCACCAGGCATTTGTGTGGTGTGAATGTCACTTGCCACTTGTCAGCCCAAGCCTGGATATTCTCCAGATCTCGTTGCATTTGAACACAGACTGCTTCAGTATCTGAGGAGTCACGAATGGTGCTGAATATTGTGTAATGATCAGCGAACGTCCCCACTTCTGACCTTATGATGGAGGGAAGGTCATTGATGAAGCTGCTGAAGATGGTTGGGCCTAGGACACTCCCCTGAGGTATTCCTGCAGAGATGACCTGGAGATGAGATGATTGACCTCCAACAACCACAACCATCTTCCTATGTGTCAGGTCTGACTCCAACCACTGGGGAGTTTGCCCCCAATACCCATTGATTCCAGTTTTGCTCGGGCTCCTTGATGCCACACCTGGTCGAATACAGCCTTGATATCAAGGGCTGTCACTCTCACCTCACCTCTGGAATTCAGCTCTTTTGTCCATGTTTGAACCAAGGCTGTAATGAGATCAGGAGCTGAGTGGCCCTGGCAGAACCCAAACTGGGCGTCACTGAGCAGGTTATTGCTGAGCAGGTGCTGTTTGATAGCGCTGTTACTGACACCTTCCACCACTTTACTGATGATCGAGAGGAGCCGAAGGTTCAAAGTTTTGGAGAAAGCAGGTTTTGTCTCCTTAAACCACAGGAAGTTCGAGGGAGATTTGATCGAGGGGTTCAAAATCATGGCTTGTCAACAATCATTGAACCAAATGTCATCACCACCTGACTCCTGGTTGGAGTGTGTGGTTATAGAATGAGGTATTGAGTGGAGAAAGCCAAACTCTCTCTTTATAACAGACACAAGGTGTTTTACACAATGTCTCCCAACAGTCACAAGACTTGTCTTGTGGGATCAGCTGGTGTCGGAGCTAGACTCTAACCATTTGAAGGAGAGATTTGGTGATCTGGTGATGCTAACAGAGTGATCCTAATCAGTAAATGTGTCAACACACACTGTCAGTGCAGGGCTGGTCACTCAAGATTCCCACCAGGAAGCAACTCTTGGCGATAGCTGAATGCAGACCTTGCAGTTTCGGTCAGACAGGGCGAGATTCTACAGGAAACTGGTGGCTGTGTCTCTTGTGTTGTCGAGGAGTTTGTATTTTGCTTGTGTCGAGCTGAGCAAGGTGTTTGACTTTTCGTTTCTTGTCACGACCCACAGACCCCAGGCTGGGAAAGAGGAGTTTGTATCACCTTGTTGTTGGATTATTTTGGTTTGTGTGTTCCAACTTCAAAATAACCAAAGGGACTGCTTTAATCTTCAAATAGATGGTTAGTTCATCAAACAACCATGACTGGTTATTCAGGTCTAAAAGTGGCCACATTCTCAGCTGAAAGACACCTTTAGCAATAGTGTTACATGTGGAGATACAATGAGGTCAGTCTCTGATACTGCCATACGCCTCACTTCCTTCAAGATTCTCGTTCTGAAGCACACAGTTAAAATACAGACTCAGAGTTAGCCGTTGTGATGTCTTCCATAGTCGAATAGTTTGACTTTCTCCCAAGGGTAGGCTAAGCCGAACTGGTTCTGTGAGGTGCTGGTGCTTCCTATATTTTGACCACAAAGATCTCTGGTCATCTGTCCCACAAGGAGAAACAACCTCTCCACATCGACCCTGTCAGCTTTCCTAAGAATATTGTAAGTTTCGATAAAGTTGTCTTTCATGCATGTAAATTCCAACAAGTACAGGCCCAATATACTCAACCTCTCCTCATAAGACTGTCCCTCCGTACCTGGGATCAGCTGAGTGAACCTTCTCTGGAATGCCTCCAGTGCAAGTCTATCTTTCCTTAGATAAGGGGCCCAAAACTGCTCACTCAGTTGTGGTCTCACTAGTGGTTTGTACATTTTTAGCAAACCTCCCTACATT
Organism: Rhincodon typus; assembly: GCF_021869965.1. Taxonomy (NCBI): domain Eukaryota; kingdom Metazoa; phylum Chordata; class Chondrichthyes; order Orectolobiformes; family Rhincodontidae; genus Rhincodon; species Rhincodon typus. The sequence goes on along the minus strand of NW_025965733.1, from coordinate 132,059 downwards.
TATACTCTGAGATAACAAGGTGCAGGGCTGGATGAACACAGCAGGCCAAGCAGCATCAGAGGAGCAGGAAGGCTGACGTTTCAGGCCTAGACCCTTCTTCAGAAATGGGGGAGGGGAAGGGGGTTCTGAAATAAATAGGGAGAGAGTGGGAGGCGGATAGAAGATGGATAGAGGAGAGGATAGGTGGAGAGGAAACAAACAGGTCGAAGAGGCGGGGATGGAGCCAGTAAAGGTGAGTGTAGGTGGGGAGGTAGGGAGGAGATAGGTCAGTCCAGGGAGGACGGACAGGTCAAGGGGGCAGGATGAGGTTAGTAGGTAGGAGATGGGGGTGCGGCTTGAGGTGGTAGGAGGGGATAGGTGGGAGGAAGAACAGGTTAGGGAGGCAGGGACGAGCTGGACTGGTAGGGGGAGGGGAGATTTTGAAATCCACATTGATACCATTGGGCTGCAGGGTTATTTCAGAACCCCCTTCCCCTCCCCCTTTTCTGATGAAGGGTCTAGGCCCGAAACGTCAGCCTCTCTGCTCCTCTGATGCTGCTTGGCCTGCTGTGTTCATCCAGCTCTACACCTTGTTATCTCAGATTCTCCAGCATCTGCAGTTCCTTCTATCTCTACATTTATACTCGACTCCCTTTGATATAAAGCTCACATTTCACCTGCCTTCCCTATTACCTGCTGCATTTAGACGCTGGCTTTGAATCATGTCTCTGTATTAGTCTGAGTTTGCTTTGCTCAAGAGTGATAGATACTAATTGTCTTTCCGCCGTGGGAATTAATAGCAGGCATGTTATTCTGTCTTTCAGGCCTTTGATGCTACATGGACCTGCCCGCACCTCTAGGGAACACTCTCTGGCAGAGACAGTAAGAACTGCCGATGCTGGAGTCAGAGATAACACAGTGTGGAGCTGGAGGAACACAGCAGGCCAGACAGCGTCAGAGGAGCACCAAAGCTGATGTTTCGGGTCGGGGCCCTTCTTCAGAAAGATTGCTTTCTCTTGTGGATTCTGACTGAATTCCAGACAGCTTTCTTACTTGTTGTCATTCAGCACCAACCCAGTTATTGGAGTGTTCTTCAGAATGATTAAAGTGTCACGCATTGCCCTGAGCTGGGCTACAGGCTCTTCACAGTGTAACCCCATGATCACTAATGTTCCTCAACATTTGCGGAGAAGCTGGATCCATTAGCATTATATTCCCTGGCGCTCCGGAGATCACCTCGTAGAAACGCAGTACGTTCTAACAGGACGAGACAGAATAAACACAGGATGGATGCTCCCGATGACCAGGGAGCCGAGAATAAGGTGTCACAGTTTAAGGATACGGGGAGCACCATTCAGGACTGAGATGGGGTAAAATATCTTCACCCAGACAGTGGGGAGCCTGTGGAATTCTCTGACACTGTTAAGTGGCTTAGGTCAAAACATTGAAAGTTTTCAACTGGACTTGGACATAGCAAAAGGGATGAAAGGGTATAGGGAGAAAGCTGGAACAGGGCTGAATGGCCTCCTCCTGCCCCTAGTTTCCAGGTTTCTGTGCTTTCTGTAACGACTTTCAAGAGCCAAGGATGATCACATCTTTCTAGCAACTCCAAGTATTCATCTCACCATCTCAGTCTGTCTGGTCACTAAACAGAAATTACACAGTGCACAGCAGAAAACTGCACTAGCTGTTTGACTATTTAATCATGTCCCTCGCTGACACATAGCAGGAAAACTCTGCGTTTGCGGACTTATTAATACTGCGTACTTTCTGCTCTGTCCCATCTCATTTGCTCGCTGTCAGTGAGAGGCTGAGACACACAGGAATAAAAACAACTCGCACAGAAAACAGAATTTTTATTAAAATCAACGTTATATAAACCTGTGGCAATACAGATTCTGAATTCAGCGTGGACAGTAGGTATATAGTATACTGTGTGTGATACAGAGTCTGAGTTCATTGGCTATAGTGACTATACAGCACACTGTGTGTTATATACAGGTTCTGAGTTCAGCCAATATCTGACCCAGTGAAATACGATTGAAATCTTGCGTTGAAGCTGACAGAGCAGCAGGTGGGATTGCAAGGTCTGGTTGGTATCATCCATCTCCTCACTGATCGAGAATTTCTATATCTGTTATTTCCTCAAAAACCTCCTTCACTTTCTCCCACGCCCCTTCCACCCGTTCAGTAATGCTGTGATCAGGAAAGACAGAAATATATTTGTCAGTGTCACATCCATTCGGTTATACATTACTCATCCTGGGAGACTCACTTCCAGCAGCTCATCCTTGTTCCAGGGTACAAGCTCCCAGCTGGTGCTTACAGAGTTCACTCACCTTCCGCACACTTATCTACTTTGTTCTCAGGATGTGGGAGCTATTGGCTGGGCCCAGCATTTATTGCCCGTCCCTAGTTGCCCCTTGAGAAGGTGGGGGTGAGCTGCCTTCTTGAACCACTGCAGTACATTTGCTGTGGGTTGACCCACAATGCCCTGAAGGAGGGAATTCCAGGATTTTGACCTGGTGACACTGAAGGAACAGCAATATATTTCCAAGTCAGGATGGTGAGTGGCTTGGAGGGGAACTTGCAGGGGGTGGTGTTCCCATGTATCTGCTGCCCCTTGTCCTTCTAGATGGAAGTTGTCGTGGGTTTGAAAGGTGCTGTCTGAGGATCTTTGGTGAATTTCTGCAGTGCATCTTGTAGATCGTACACACTGCTGCTACTGAGCGTCGGTGATGGAGGGAGTGGATGTTTGTGGATGTGGTGCCGATCAAGCGGCTGCTTTGTCCTGGATGGAGTTGAGCTTTTCGAGTGTTGATGGAGCTTGTATCAATCTACAATGTGCAAGTCAGGAGTGTGATAAAATACTCCCTGCTGGCCTGGATGGGATAGCTCCTGGAATTCCCACCCTAATAGCATTGTGGGTCTACCCTACAGCAAATGGACTGCAGCGGGTCAAGAAGGCAGCTCACCCCACCTTCTCAAGGGGCAACTACAGACGGGCAATAAATGCTGGGCCCAGCCCAGTGATACCCACAGTCTTTGAATAAATGAAAAATGTGCCATTTTGAGTTCTATATTTCTCTCTTTCATTGTCTATCTATCTGTCCGTCTGTCTCTCTGTCTGTCTCTCTGTCTATCTCTGTCTGTCTCCCTCTGTCTCCACCTGTTTGTCTCTGTCTGTCTATCTATCTGTCTATCTATCTGTCTATCTCTGTCTGTCTGTCTCTCTGTCTGTCTCTGTCTCTGCCTGTTTGTCTCCTATCTGTCTGTCTGTCTGTCTATCCCCCTGTCTCCATACCTCTGTCACTGCCTCTCTGTTACTCTCTGTGTGTTGATGTTAAGTATGGTGTCGTGTCCCCTACCTTTCTAGTATATCTGAGATTTCTACCGATCTCTTTAGCCGTTTGATGAAGTTGTTAGCTGTGCCCTTGTTCAGGTAGAATTCTGTAAAGAGACAGATGTGGATGTTGAAATTGCTGAGGCTCAAACACATAACCAACTTGACTCTGTCTCCCCTCCGCCTCCCCCTCTGTCCCTACCACCTGCTTCCATCAACTTTGCACAGAGAGAGCCTGGCACTTGCCTGCTTCTAGAGGCCATGCCCTGCTCCTGAAGGGGGCGACACTTCCCAGTTATTGCTTATCACAAACATCCATCCTCCAGCTGTCGGAGTGAGCTGTGACTCTGGGCCAGGCCTGGGCTGTGAGACCGGGCCAGGCCTGGGCTGTGACTCTGTGCCAGGCCTGGGCTGTGATACTGGGCCAGGCCTGGGCTGTGACTCTGTGCCAGGCCTGGGCTGTAAGACTGGGCCAGGTCTGGGCTGTGACTCTGGGCCAGGCCTGGGCTGTGAGACTGGGCCAGGCCTGGGCTGTGACTCTGTGCCAGGCCTGGGCTGTAAGACTGGGCCAGGCCTGGGCTGTGAGACTGGGCCTGGTCTGGGCTGTGAGACTGGGCCTGGTCTGGACTGTGACTCTGGCTGTGACTTTGGGCCTGGTCTGGGCTGTGAGACTGGGCCAGGCCTGGGATTTGGGACTGGGCCTGTGGTCTGGGCTATGAGTGGTCGCGTACCTCAGTTAGATTATTCATTTCTGAAGTGACATAAGAATGTAATGGCTAGGAGTGGAGGTTGGCCACTCAGTCCCTCGGGTCTGCACTGCTGTTCACTACAAGTTCAGAATGATTGTGTATGTTGACGCCATTTTCCTGCTCAATCCCTGTGTTGCTTCATTCCCTTAGTGTCCCACAATCCCCTGATCACTCAATGACTGAGCACCCACAGACTCGGAAGTGTGGTTGGGATGCTCTTTGGAGGGTTGACGTTGATTCAATGAGCTGAATGGCCTGCTTCCACACTGTGGGGATTCTGTGATTCACACACTCGGCTGCCTGCCTCTCCATTATGTTGATAGTTACCCTCCGTTGGTCCTGAAAGCAGGAACTCTCAGATAACAAGGTGTAGAGCTGGATGAACACATAGACCCTCTAGGCCCGAAACGTCAGCCTTCCTGCTCCTCTGATGCTGCTTGGCCTGCTGTGTTCATCCAGCTCTACACCTTGTTATCTGAGATTCTCCAGCATCTGCAGTTCCTACTATCTCTGAAAGCAGGAACTCTCAAATTGGACTCAGGGCCCCAAGTATAGGTCCTGAGCTGAGAGGCATCAGCCAGTTACCCCTCTATCACAGGGCAGCAACACACCAGCCAACCCACCCCCCCAACTTAGGACTCCCCACTCCCAGCCTCACACTTATAGTTCCCACCATGAAATCATGACATTATCCTGTCCTCGGAATGAGGTCCCAGTCGGAAAGATTTAGGAAGCGTGGGTGGAATCTCTGCCCAATCCTCGGACCTATCACTCGTCTTTCCGACTTGTACTGTGTGTCTCTCACTTTATTACCATCCTTGGCTCCTTCACAAAGATACTGTCTTTCTCACATGGTCACATCTTTACTGAGAGTTATTAAATAGCTGCTTAAAAGTCTGCCACTGTATCTCTACCAACCCACCTCATAGCCTGGTTACCCTGATCACCTCAGCTAGCTCTGCCTCTGTTTAAGTTTAAAACATTAGTCTCAGACCCACATGCTTCCCTCTAACTTCCAGGGGTTCCAGCAGCACGGCCACAAGCCATTCAGGCCATCAGTGCAACGTTCCCGCCTCACCCCCGCACCTCAAGCTGCCTTCCCTCATCTGAGAAACCCATTCCCTCCCACTTCATCAGCTTGTCCAGCTTCCCCTTAAATGTTTCTACATCGAGGAACCCATTGGAATTCCACCTTGGGATGTAAGACAATCAGAAATAGGAGCAGGAGGAGGCCATTCAGCCCCTCGAGCCTGCTCCGCCATCCAATAAGATCATGGCTGATCCCACATTCCTCACATCCACTTTCCTGCCCTTTCCCCATAATCCTTAATTCCCCGACTGATCAAGAGACTAGCTCAGCCCTAAAGATACACGAGGGCTCTGCCCCCACAGCCGTCTGTGGTAAGGAGTTCCAAAGACTCACAATCCCCTGAGAGAAGAAATTCCTCCTCATCTCAATCTTCAATTGGTGCCCCTTTACTCTGAGACTGTGCCCTCTGGTCCTAGCCTCTCCCATGAGGGGAAACATCCTCTCAGCATTGACCCTGTCGAGCCCCTTAAGAATCCTAAATAAAAACTGAAAGAACTGCGGATGCTGTAAATCAGAAACAGAAACAGAAGTTGCTGGAAAAGCTCAGCAGGTCTGGCTGTGTCTGTGAGGAGGAATCAGAGTTAATGTTGTGGGTCTGCAGTACTGATCCTGCCAGACCTGCTACACTTCCCCTTAACAATCCGATATGTTTCAGTGAGCTCAGCTCTCATTCTTCCAAACTCCAGTGAGGAGAGTCCCAGCCTGTTTAATCTTTGCTGATAAAACAATCCCTCCGCACCAGGGATCATCCCCGTGATCCTTCCCTGAACGGCCTCCAGTGAAATGATATCTTTCCTTACATAACTTAGTACGAACTGCCGATGCTGGAGAATCTGAGATCACAAGGTGTAGACCTGGATGACACTTAGAAAAAGACCTTTCTGAAGAAGGGTCTAGGGCCGAAACGTCAGCCTTCCCGTCAGCCTTCCTGCTCCCCTGATGCTGCTTGGCCTGCTGTGTTCATCCAGCTCTACACCATAACTCTGAGTGATGTGACTGTGTCCCACTGAACACTTTGCTTTATTGTGAGATGTGGGTGTCAGCATTTGGTCCCTATCCATTACTGCCCTTGAACAGTGTCTTGTTCAGATCATTTCAGAGGGTGGTTCTTAAGAGTCAACCACATTGCTGTGGGCCTGGAGTCACATGTAGGCCAGACCAGGTAAGGATAGCAGTTTCCTTCCCTAAAGGACATTAGGACATTCCCTAATGGGTCTCTTTTCAAAAAAAAACACAACAACCAATGGTCCTTTTACAGTCACATCACTGAGGGTAGCTTTATATTCCAGAATTATTCATTGCATTGGGACCCCACCCTCTGCTTTGGGGGGATTTGAACTGATTATGGAGCATTAGGCGGGTGATTACTAGCACAGAGTCAGTGCCTCACCATCACCCTTTCCCTCTTCGCTGGTGTTTTAGGGGGTCACCAAAGAGTCCTTTTTGCCTAGCTGACATGATGGAGGGTGAATGTACAAACCTGGCTGTTTCACGTCCTCTAATTGTTCTGAAGCATCTGTAAGAGAATGGATTGGTTTTGGTTAGTTCAGCGACATTAACAGTAGCTATGGACTATGAGGGTGGGCACGGTGGCTCAGTGGTTAGCACTGCTACCTCACAGCACCAGGGACCGGGTTCGATTCCACCCCCAGGGTGACTGTCTGTGTGGGTTTCCTCCGGGTGCTCCAATTTCCTCCCACAGGTGGATTGGCCATGCTATTTTTTTTTTTATTCGTTAACGGGATGGGGGTGTCGCTGGCCAGGCAGCATTTATTGCCCATCCCCAATTGCCCAGAGGGCAGTCAAGAGTCAACCACATTGCTGTGGGTCTGGAGTTACATGTAGGCCAGACCAGGGAAGGATTGCAGTTTCCTCCCCTAAAGGACATTAGTGAACCAGATGGGTTTTTCCTGACAATCGACAATGGATTCACGGTCATCATTAGATTCTTAATTCCAGACGTTTATTGAATTCCAATTCCACCATCTGCCATGGCAGGATTCGAACCCGGATCCCCCGAACATTATCTGGAGCCGCTGGTTTAACAGCCCAGTGATAGTACCACTAGGCCATCACCTCCCCTTGCCCGTAGCGCACAGGTAGGTAGATTAACTGTGGGAAATGCAGGCCTATAGGGTAGGGGGCCGGGTGTGGGCCTGGGTGGGATGCCCTTTGGAGGGTGGGTGTGGATTCAATGGGCTGAATGGCCTGCTCCCACACTGTAGGGATTTTGTGACTGAGTGAAATTCTCTCATCTTGCTTCCTGCTCCTTTTCCAAATCTCTTCAAATCTATGCCCCTCTTATTCTTGTTCCTTTTACAAATCGGAACAGCTTCTCACTGTCTACTTTGTCCAGCCCCGCTCCTGATTTTGAAAACCTCTATAAGATCTCCTCTCAGCTGCCTTCTGTCTAGGGAGAACAGTCCCAACTTCTTCAATCGATCCTCTTGACTGAAGCTTCTCATTCCTGAAACCATTCCTGTAAATCACTTCTACACTCTCTCCAATGCATTCACATCTTTCCTATAATGTGGCACCCACAACTGTACA
>NW_025965733.1:48472-69348 GCF_021869965.1 Rhincodon typus | reverse complement strand
TTACAGAGAGAAAGACATTGAGACACGGAGACAAAGAGAGAGACTGAGATACAGAGAGAGACAGTCTGAGCTCTGCAGCTTTATAGAACTTTAGTTAAACCACACTTAGCATACAGTTCTGGTCCCCGCTCTACCATAAGGATGTGGATGCTTTGGAGAGGGTACAGATAACGTTTACCAGGATGTTAAATAAAAACCAAAAGAACTGCAGATGCTGTAAATCAGGGACAAAAACAGAAGCTGTTGGAAAAGCTCAGTAGGTCTGGCAGCATCTGTGAAGAAATAAATGGAGTTAACGTTTCGGGTCCGTGAAAAAAATCTGTTTTTATCTTCACAGATGCTGCTAGACCTGCTGAGCTTTTCCAGCAACTTTGTTTTTGTCCGCTTTTTTTTTAACCAGGATGTTGCCTGGTCTGGGGGATTTTAGCTGTGAAGAAAGGTTGGATAAACTGAGTTGAAGGGCAACCTGATAGAAGTTTATAAGATTGTGAATGGCATGGATAGAGTGGAAAGTATGAGGCTTTTCCCAGGGTGGAGGGACAAGGAGACACAGGTTCAAGGTGCGAGGGGTGAAGTTTACAAGAGATGTGTGAGGCATGTTTTTCACACAAAGGGTGGTGAGTGCCTGGAACGCGCTGCCAGAGGAGGTGGTGGAAGCAGACACAATAGCAGCGTTCAAGAAGCACCTGGATAAATACATGAATAGGAAGGGAATAGAGGGATACGGATCCTGTAAGTGAAGACAATTTTAGTGTGGAAGGGCAAAATGTGTTGGCGCAGGTTTGGAGGGCTGAAGGGCCTACTCCTGTGCTGTATTGTTGTTTATACAGAGAGAGTCCCAAGATACAGTGATGTGGACTAAGAGCAGAGTAACAATATGAAGCGTCAGAAACAGAACAAAGGAAACTCCGTAAATCCAAAGACAAATCCGGAATGGGACAAACACAAGTTGAGAAAGGTTTTAAAATGCATTGCTGATGGAAAACAAGGAAATGGTAAAGGCATCACTGTGGAAGAGTTAGAAAGCTTCCCAATGACACTGGAAAACCAATAGAGTGATTGAGCTGGGGTCAGTAATGGACCTAAAGGTGACCCAGTGTAATGAGCATTTGGCCCACATCCCAGGCTCTTCAAAGAACCGACAGCACAGCTCATAGGTGGACTGGTTCCAATGTTCCAAAGTTCCTTCAATTCATGAAGGATCCCAGTGGATTGGAAAATGGAAAATGTGACCTTTTATTCAAGAAAGGAGGGAGGCAGAAAGCAGGGATGGGATATTTTGGCCAAATGTTTGTCAGGAGGATAATGGCCGAATCCGTTAATAAGGAATATAAATGCAGGATTCTTCAAAAACCATGACTTGGTCAGGCACAGGTAACATGACTGTGCAAAAACACAGGAACCTGTTCCACTACTCAATGAGACTAACGCCGCTCCGTGGCCTAACTCCATATTCCTGCCTTTGGCCCATGTCCCTTAACACTCTTGCTTAACAAAAACTTATCAATCTGTTTTAAAATTAACAACTGATCCAGCATGCGCTGCTGTTTTTGGAAGAGAATTGCAAACATCTACCACCCTGTGTGTGTGCGGAAATGCTTCCTAACATCTCTCCTGATGGTCTGGTCCTAAATGAACAAATTCTGCTCCCAGTTCTAGAATCTCCAACCAGTGAAAGGTAAATAGTGTTTAACTGATTTTTAAGCAGATTGTTTTTTCAAGAAGTAACATTCTCAGGGGATGGAAAGGAACCAGTAGATGTAACGCACTTGGACTTCCAAATGCTATTTTATGCCAGAACACATGGTTGAGGGGATAATGTCAGTGTGGATTGAGGTTTGGTTAGCTAATGGGAAGCAGTGTTGGGACTAACAGGCCTTTCTCAGGTTTTACTGATACCACCTTGGAACACAAGCACTGTATCCTCCCCAGCCACTGTCAATCCCTCTTTAGACCAGAGCACGTGGCACATGGATGGGAAACACAGCTTTCAGGGTGTAGAGGGCAGTTTCTCAGCTGCTGAGAGTTGTCCATCTTCCTGATTAGACTGACATAACTACCACCACATTTGTTCTACTTTCCCTCAGCCTGAATATCTCCCTGAACAATGTGGTTATAGTCAGTTTGCTCACCCTCTCTTATCCAGACCAACTGCAAAAGGTAAACGACCTGTAGCACTACCTTCTCGATCCCCTCCTTCACGGTCACACCCTTCCTGTCTCTGATGACAAACCAAATCGGAATTATCTTCAAAGGCCCATATCCAATGCCTTTCCCTTGTTCAGCGTTGGGAATTGATCTACCAGGTGGAAAACAGTGTTGAGATTTTTTCGCCCTTCTTGATGTTTCAGTGCCTGAAGCTCAGCAGCCTCCCAGTTATAGCTCGAGTTAGAGAATCACTGCACAGGATTGTCATTGATCTCACTGTGGCTCACCACCCTCTCCGTGCTGCAAGAAATGCAGCCTTGATATCAAGGGCTGTCACTCTCACCTCACCTCTGGAATTCAGCTCTTTTGTCCACGTTTGTACCAAGGCTGTAATGAGGTCAGGAGCTGAGTGGCCCTGGCGGAACCCAAACTGGGCGTCACTGAGCAGGTTATTGCTGAGCAGGTGCTGCTTGATAGCGCTGTTACTGACACCTTCCATCACTTTACTGATGATCGAGAGGAGACTGATGGGGCGGTAAATGGCCGGGTTTGATTTGTCCTACTTTGTGTACAGGACATACCTGGGCAATTTTCCACATTGTCAGGTAGGTACCAGTGTTGTAACTGTACTGGAACAGCTTGGCGAGGGGAGCGGCAAGTTCTGGAGCATAAGTCTTCAGTACTATTGCCGGAATGTTGTCAGGGCTTGTAGCGTTTGCAGTATCCAGTGTCTCCAACTGTTTCTTGATATCACATGGAGTGAATTGAATTGGCTGATATCATTATTGGTATCTGTAATACTGGAGGCTGAGATAGATCATCCACTTGGCACTTCTGGCTGAAGATTGCTGTGAATGCTTCAGCCTTATCTTTTGCCCTGATGTGCTGGGCTCTTCCATCATTGAGGACGGGGATATTTGTGGAGCCTCCTCCTCCAGTGAGTTGTTTAATTGTCATGACTGAATGGGACATACCTAATGCTGGTGGTGTCTGGGATATTGTCTGTGGAGTGCAAGTTTATGAGTCAGATTCTTGTTTGATTAGACTGTGGGAACATTGTTCTCAGATTTGGTACCAGGCCATCTTTATCAGTAAGGAGGACTTTGTAAAAGTAACTGCTTTCATTGCAACAAGTTCCATAACCAAAGATTATCAGATGATAGTCACCAAGCCTTGGTTTGTTTGTAAATCTGAGGAGGTGGAATGGGAGTTTAGGAGAATGAGGTAATCTCATTGAAATATAGTGGATTCTTAAGGAGTTTGACAGGGTCAATGCTGAGAGGATGTTTCCTCTCATGGGAGAGTCTAGGACCAGAGGGCACAGTCACAGAGTAAAGGGGCACCAATTGAAGACTGAGATGAGGAGGAATTTCTTCTCTGAGGGTTGAGTGTCTTTGGAACTCCTTACCACAGAGAGCTGTGGGGGCAGAGCCCTCGTGTATATTTAAGGCTGAGATTGATTGATTTGGAATCAGTCAGGGAATCAAGGGAAAGTGGATGTGAGGAATGTTGGATCAGCCACGATCCTATTGAATGAAGAAGTAGATTCAAGGGGCCGAATGGCCGACTCCTGTTTCTATTTCTTATGGGAACCCAACCTGTGAGGAGGCAGAATGGGAACCCATTCAAAACGAAGGTCAATGCCTAGTGGTCTATCCTTTTTAAAACAAAAGTTTTGCAGGTGTATTTACGCAACTGAATGGCTTCAGAATTCAGGAATCAATCTGGTATCACACATAATCCGGACTGGGTAGGGAAGGCAGACTTCCTTCCTTCCTGAACCTGAGTGTGCCAGATGGTTTTAGAACAACCTGACATTTCCACAGTCACTTTGGCGAGAGTTTGTTGAGCGCACGGACATGGGAGATCAGCAGGTGGATGTCACGGTGCAGTGTCTATAACAGCAGGTGAGAATCAGACACACACAGATACACACACACACACAGTCTGTAGATATCTCTAGTTTAATACATATTGTACAATCAGAACAAAATGCACAGATAAAAATATGTTAGTTACATATAAACAGCGACATGTGTGAAAGGAGGACTGTGTTTTAGGAGAGGCTGCTGGGCAGTGCCCTGATCAGACACTTGTGGAGGTGGGACACAGTCTGAACCTTGTGTGCTACCCCATCCTGCCAGCTGCTCAGCACACTGTCCTTCTCGTACTTATCGAGACAGCTGCTGCAGAGCCTCAGCTCACCAAGCTTTACTCCGAGGGCCGTGACGTTTGATGGGCCATGGACAGAGGAGCCTGAAAGACAAACAGGGAGCAAACCGCTGGTCAGTGCATCATCCCCGAGACCAGTACAAAATGGACCACTCTTTCCTAAGTCAATTTTCTTAACTGCCTGCAAATCAGAACAAAGATCACTACGTGCAGGTGTTCCCTGGCGAGGATACTGTTTATCGTCCACCTACAGCTGACCCAGAGGTTGTATGTTGAAATTGCACTTAGGAACTGAGTGTGTACATCAGACTTCCATAAGCAGTGTCATATGAGGGAATGCTGCACTGCCGGAGGGTCTGGAAGTATATCTTTTGAATGGGGTGGCATGGTGGCTCAGTGGTTAGCACTGCTGCCTCACAGCACCAGGGACCCGGGTTCAATTCTACCCTCGGGTGACTGTCTGTGAGGAGTTTGCACATTCTCCCTGTGTCTGCGTGGGTTTCCTCTGGGTGCTCCGGTTTCCTCCCACAGTCCAAAGATATGCAGGCTATGTGGTTTGGCCATGTTAAATTGCCCGTAGTGTTCGGGGATGTGTAGATTAGGTGTATTATAGGGAGATGTTTCTGGGTGGGATGTTCTGAGGATCAGTGTGGACTTGTTGGGCTGAAGGGCCTGTTTCCACACTGTAGGGTTTCTATGATTCTACGAATGTGACGTTAACCTGAGGCACATTTACCCTCCGAGATCCTGCAGATGGTTGAGGTTCATTGCTGCTGTCTGTGCTGTGACGGGAATGACGATGACGGTGACGATGCACTCCTGGCTTAGGCTCTCTCGGTTAGCGAGCAGTTACTGCCGGTCACTGGTCATGGGCTGTGTTTACTCTTGGCTTTCTCTAGTCTGTTAGTCACCCCTGGGTAAGGGCCTGCCCCGTCCTGGGCTGACAGTCTACACACAGGCAGCGGGTGGCTCTCAATCAGCAAGTCAATGAGCCAGGGAACACAGTCATTGATCCCAATCGGGAATCAGCGATTGACAATCAGTGCTGAAGAAGTCAACAAAAACCTGCATTCACATAGCACCTTCAACATTGCCAAGGTGCTTCACAGGAGTGTTTTGAAGTACAGTCAACATCCAAACATCTGATTGGCTAGTAGGAGAGGTTACCGAAGCTCATTTACAGATGTACACTGTTAAAATGGTTTTGAAGGATAGAGTCAGAAACTGAGGAGTTTGTGGGGGGGAATAACGGAAGAGTTCCCTGAGGGGCTGTGAGTCACAGAGCCGTGGTTCAGCGCACTCAGCAACACCGTCTCCCTCACCCCGCCCCCACACACACACACACCCCCTGGATCAGATCACATTGCATTGCTACACACCAGGCTGTGGCCCCAGTACCCACCAGAAACATTCAGGTACTGCATTCCACAGCTCCGCTCTCTCACCGCACCAAACAGCATCTCCACTCCCACTGTCGTTATCCCAGAATTGGCTGAAACATCCAGAGAAACCAGGGATGGACACAGTAACAGGCACCTGAAGCAGATCAAATCGAGAGGCGCAACATTATCATTTAGCATTCTGTATCTAACCCCGTGCTATCCCTTTTCTGGCAGTGTTTGATAGGGGACAGTGTAGAGGAAGCTTTACTCTGTATCTAACCCCATGCTGTTTCCTGTCCTGGGAGTGCTAGTGTAGAGGGAGCTTTACTCTGTATCTAACCCCATGCTGTTCCTGTCCTGGGAGTGCTTGATGGAGGAGCAGTATAGAGAGAGCTTTACTTTCAGTTTAAAGCAGTGAAGAGAACTAAGTCATCTAAGTTCACAAATGACTTTTAGGGAAGGAAACTGCCATCTTTGCCTGGTCTGGCCTACAAGTGACTCCAGATCCACAGCAATGTGGCTGTCTCTTAATGACCTTTTGGAATGGATGAGCAAGCTCAGTTAAAGGCAATTTAAGATGGGTAACCAAGATACCCACAACCGATAAAGTTTTTTTTAAAAAAGGCAGCAGTGGATCATTAACCTGGTGGCGAACGACTGTTTGCTCAGAGTAATTCCAACAATTTGGGTCCAAACCCAGCGCTGGCTGAGGGTGTTCCTCTGGCTTACCTCATCGTGTCTCAGGTGCAAAGCCACTATATGGTGTGTGAGAGAGAGAGAGAGAGAGAGAGAGAGAAAGAAAGACAGTGCAAGGGGGCAAGAGGGCGAGTGAGCGAGAGACAGCACGCCAGAGAGAGAGAGAGAGAGCGCGCGAGAGAGACAGCGAGAGAATGCTCACTGCAGTGAGAAGATCATTGACAATATTTGTTCTGCGGCCAGGAGATACTCAAACTGGGAAGAGCATTGGAGTGCAGTATTAAAAGAGAGTTACCTGCACAGATCTCTGACAGAATCATCAGTCAGGTGATTCCCAGAGAGGTTAAGATGGGTCAGATTGCAATCACCCTGGATATGAGGAGGAGAGAGACAGACACGTACCATTAACCGATCACAGAATGCTGATCAATGAGATACATTTAAAAACAAATAGTGCGCAGATGAACTAGCCTGATAAATAATGTTAGCACGTACAGACTCTCCCTGCACTTATTCTCAGAACTGACCTGGGACAGGTATCTGGCAAGGTGCTCCATTACCAAAGTGTCACCGTGGTTACTGATCACGGCGGCGATATCCAGATGGCTGACGGTGTGCTGAGGCAGGCTCTGTAGGATCAGCTCAGTTCCTACTGAGCCCAGAGCATTGTGTGACAGGCAGACTGTCTTCAAGTGCCCTGCGCCTGGGTGAAAACAGGAGAAATGTCAGTAAGGTCAGTGTGAGGACGGGGACAATAGGCAGTTCGAATCCACACAGTCCCCACCACCTCCCTCTCTCCCCAGAGTACGTGTTCGCAAGCACTTCCTGTCCTTACGATATACACACATCTACCACCACACTGAGTGCTGGGAGCCACAGTCCTGGTCAATAGCATCCAAAAAGAGTTTTCTCATCGTCCTTTCCTGTGGCCAGACTGATTAATTTCACATCAATTTCACATTCACATGGTCAGTAAATTTGTGGACGACACCAAAATTGATCGCAAAGTAGACAGTGAGGAAAGTTTTCTAAGATTACAAAGGGATCTTGATCAAGTGGGTCAACGGGCTGAAAAATGGCAGATGGAATTCAATCTTGATAAATGCGAGCTAATGCATTTTGGTACAACAACCAAGGGAAGGGATTATACAATTAAAGGTAGGGCCTTGGGTAGTGTTGTAGAGCAGAGGGACCTAGAGGTGCAGGTACATAATTCTTTGAAGTTTGCATCACATATAGACAGGGTGGTTAAAAAGGCATTTGGCACGCTTGCCTTCATTGCTCAGTCATTTGACCGTAGGAGTTGGCAAATCGTGTTAAGGTTGTACAGGACATTGGTGAGGCCTCTTCTGGAATACAGTTCTGGTCGCCCAGTTGTAGGAAGGATATTATTAAGCTGGACAGGGTTCAGAAGAGATTTACCAGGATGTTGTTGGGTATGGAAGGTTTGAGTTATAAAGAAAGGCTGGGACATTTTTCACTGCAATATAGGAGGTTGAGAGGCAGCCTTATAGAAGTTTATAAAATCATGAGAGGTATGGATAGAGTTAGAGTTATGGATAGATCCCCTAGAATAGGGGATTTCAAGACGAGTGGGCACATTTTTAAGGTGAGAGGACAGATATTTAAACAAGACAGAGGAGGCAAATTTTTTACACAATGTGCTTTGTGTGTGGGATGAACTTCCTGAGGAAGTGGATGATATGGGTACAATTACAATGGTTTAAAAGATATTTGGACAGATACATGAACAGAAAAAGTTTGGAGGGATATGGGCCAAGAGCAGACAGGTGGGACCAGTTTAGTTTGGGATTATGTTCGGCATGGACTGGTTAGACCGAAGGGTCTGTTTCTGTGCTGTATGACTCTATGACTCTCAAACTGTGGAAGGTTACAGGCATAGGTTACAGCCTATCTGGAAGTCCCTTCCAACGGGCCCCGCCCACTGCTACATTAACACCATAAATTGGTACCAGCACCAAAGGCTATTTATTTCATTTATTGCGTCGTGACTTCATCAGTTAACTGAGATTGCGCTGATAACTGCACATCACTGTTCCACAAGCTGTTACTATGTGTGTAGAATCCCAGAGACAGACATCCATACATACTTCCACTCTCGGTGAACTTAAGTTCATCCCAAACTTACAACACAGCCCCTTCACCAACCAGCCCTCTGTTCGCTGACCTACATTAGCTCCGAGTCAAGCTAAGCCTCGAGTTAAAAAGACTTCAGCCCCTTCTCAACTCTGTATCTATCCCAGTCCCATAACCCTCAGATACCTTCCGGTCTAACCACCTTGGCCCCTTGTATATGTCCTGATTTGAAACACGCCATACCACCAGTAGCTGGGTCTTCACTGCCGAGGTCCCACGTTCTGGAAAATCCCTTTCTAAACCTCCCCTTTTCCCTTCAGGACACTCCGTACAATCTTTGACCAAGATTTTGGTCACCCCTCTGAACACGTGGCTCCATAACATGTGGTTTGGAGTATTTCACAACTTTAAAAAAAAAAATTCATTCACAGGATGTTGGTTTCGCTGGCTGGGTCAGCATTTATTACCCATTCCTAATTGCTCAGATTACACAGTCACACACATTACTTCACCCTGGAGTCACAAGTAGGCCAGACCAGGTAACAATGGCAGTTTCCTTTCCCAAAGGACGTCAGTGAACCAGTTGGGTTTTTCCAACAATTGATAACAATTAGACTCTTAATTCCAGATTTTTTTTACTGAATTCAAATTCCACCATCTGCTGTGGCAGGATTTGAACCCAGGTCCCCAGAACATCAGCTAGGTCTCTGAGTTAATACCACTAGGCCGTTGTCTTGATGAACATACACACTGAACATTAAACCACAGCAGTCAGCTAGCTCTAAGCAGAAGCTGGCTCTTACCTTTCATAGCTTCTGTCAGCAGGAGGCGGTAATTCTGCAGGAACTTGGCTGTGAGCCCACAGGCCTGGAATTTCAGCGTGCTCAGTAGAGGGCAGGATTTGATGAGAGAGGCTATAGACTGAGAGCAGCCGTCACCCAAAGGATTGAGGCTGAGGTTCAACTCCTCCAGACTCTGAAACACAAAAGAACTTTGTCGAACAATTCCGCAGAGAATCCTCCTGACACTGCTCCCATGCCTGATGCTTTCCTTCTACTTGTGCAGGAAATAGCTGAGACCCTCCCCATGCTAATTAACTTCCGTTAAAGAGGGGTGAATAGAGTAGGAGTGGGATAGGGTGAGAGGAGAATTAAAGGAACACTGCAGTGAATCACTATGACTTGGAGAAGGGATCTGTCAGTGGTGTTGGTCGCAGGGTTACCTGGAGATTATTCTGTTGGTAGAAAGGTCAGTGTCACCTTTGTCTCACAGGCCAAGCAGCCTCAGAGCAGGGAATGAGGCAGAAAGTACAGTGAGAGAGATGCTCTTCACACTGCAACACACACACACACACACACAGTGAGTCAATAGTGACAGCCCAAACTGCGTACAGGCAGCACATCTTCAAAGTTTGCAAACGATTCAAAATTTGGCAACATAATAGTGAGGACAGTTAGAGAAAGGGACTGACTGAAATGGGCAGATATAGTTTGATGTGGATAAATCTGAAATGACACAGTTGAGAGAAACCCGATGGAGAGACATAATCATATAAATTTTGAGGGAAATATAGTGGGAGCCTAGGAGTGCATATTTACAAATCCTTGTAGGTGGTAGGTCAAGTTGCTAAGATGGTTAAATAACTGCACATAACAATGTGGCTTTTTAAACGGGGACATTGAACATAATAACAAAGAAGCCAGGCTGAACATTTGTAGACCACTGGTTCAGCCCTAGCTGGAGCTTTGTGTACAACTTAGGAAGGTTGCAAAAGGCTGGAAGCAGTACCGAGTAGGTTTAGCAGCAATTAATCAGATGGAAAGAGTGGAGAAGCTGGGATTGTTCTCCCAGTAGAGAACATCAGTCAAATGTCATAGAGATGTTCAAAATTCTGAAGGAGTTTGATGAACCAAGTGGGGAGAAGCTGTTCCCTCTGGCAAGTGGTTCAGTAACCATGGCTCATCGATTTAAAACCATGAGCAAAAAGCTTTCCTTCATAACGTAACGCGCCCCACAATGATCTCTCAGGTATAGTTTAAAGAAAAAACAGAAATGAGAAAACTATAGATTCAGTGAACAGTCTAAAGAGTTCATTTGGCCTGCCATGTCTCTGCTAGCTCTCTCCATGAGCAATTCACCTTGTGCCAGTCCTCTGCTATCTGCCCTTAGGCTAGACCATTTGGTTGCTTCTCAGACAATTCTCCAATTCCTGACTGAAAGCTCTGATTGAACCACCTCCACCCCTCGCGCGCATGCACACATGCGCACAACACACAGAGCAGCATATTCAGATCCTGACCACTTGCTGTGTGAAAAATCTTTTCCTCTTAGCTTTTTTTGCCAATTGCCTTTAATCTGTGCCCTCTGGTTCTTGAAGCTTCCACCAGTAGAAACATAGAAACTAGGAGCAGAAGGCAGCCATTCAGCCCTTCCAGCCTACTCCATCATTCAATATGATCACGGCTGATCGTCCCTGTCTATACAAGGAAACTGAAAGAACTGCCAATGCTGGAAATCAGAAATACAAACAGAAAGTGCTAGAGAAACTCATAAGATCTAGCAGCATCTGTGGAGAGAAAGCAGAGTTAATGTTTCAGTCCAGTGACCCTTCTGGGTTTTTCCAGCAATTTCTGTTTTTGTTTGTCCCTGTCTATTCTGTCCAGACCCTCATGATTTTGAAAACGTCTCTCAAAGCTCCTCGCAACCCTGTCTTCTCCAAACTATTTGTGTCCCTGAAGTCCCTCATCCTTGTGAATCTTTGCTGCAGCTGCTCCAATACCTTCAGATCCTTCCCCAAGTTAAGAAGAGTGGGCGAGAACTACAACCCATCTTCCAGGATCTGGCAAGTCTCCTGGTCTATCAGGTTACACAGGGGAGAGATAGAGAAATGACTTCTCTTCCTGGGAATGTCCAGAGCAAGGTATCACCACTGACAGATAAAGAATGGAGAAGGGAGCTTCTTTACACACAGAGTGAAGAGAATGTGGAACTCTCTGTGAAGTGCTGATTCATCACATTAATGTACAGAAATGGAAGCTTCTTTTTAATTTGACCATGGGATGTGAGTGTTGCTGGTTAAGCCAGCATTGATTACCCTAGTTAGGAGTCAACCGTGTTACTGTGGGTCTGGAGTCACGTGTAGGCATCCCTAAAAAGAACTGGTGAACCAGAGGGGTCTTTACAACAGTTGACAATGGTTACACAGTCACCATTAGGATTTTGATCTCAGACTTTCATGGGTTCAAACCCATGTCACCAGAATATTAAATTAAAACCAAAAGAACTGCAGATGCTGGAAATCAGAAACAAAAACAGAAATTGCTGGAAAGGCTCAGCAGGTCTGGCAGCACCTGTGCAGAGAAGGCAGAGTTGACGTTTCAGGCCCAGTGACTCTGCATCGGTGAGTCCTTCTCTCCACAGATGGTGCCAGACCTGCGGGGCTTTTCCAGCAATTTCTGTTTTCATCCCCAGCACGTTAAACTGGGTCAATGAATTAACAGTCCAGTGACATTACATGGTACTAGGCTGGGGAGTGGTAATTAGTAACAGGTGTAGAGTATAAACACTAGCACAGAACAGTGGGGCTGAATGGCCTGTTTAACTGAGAATCTGTATCAAACTTCCATGATTCGCCCCTGTTGCTAGAGAGTTAATGGACTCTTCACAGCTTTTCATTTCAAAGACGCAGGCTGGACTGTTCCGGTTTAAATGAACTTGCACAGACAGCACCGACTGCACAAAACAAACTCAAAGTTCAGGTACTCACTTGGAATGGGGCATCCTGGGAGACTCTGCTGGTCTCACAGAGAGTCCTCAGGCCTTGGTGTGTGATCTGATTGGAGGAGAGGTCCAGCACGGACAGGTTGGGCATGGTCACCAGGCAGGCCACCAGTTCCTCCATGGCATCGTCACCAAGACGATTGGCGGAGAGGCAGAGCTGCCGGACAGTGGTCTGCAGTTTGAGGGCCCGCAGGAGGGGGGTCAGGTGCTCCTTGGTCAGCGACAGGCTGGATAGCTGGAAGCAGGGACTGTTCTCCTGGGTCTCACACACCCTCAACACCAGACCATTAACAGCTAGAGAAAGAGGAACAGGAATATCCAGATCAGCAACAACTGGGAAACCGCTCAGAACAATACCAACATAACAGTGACAAGGACAACTGGGAAACCATCGCAAATACGCAATCAGATACACTGGACACTGAGTGTTTCAGGGCAGGAGACCAAAGAGTGCACAGTTTGAAGATGGAGGGGAGGGAAAGAGGGAGAGAATCCCAAAGCTTTGGGCCCTCGGAAGCTTAAGGTGCAGCCAATACTGGAGCGATGGAAGTCACTGGATACACAAGAGGTCAGAATGGAGAATCACCAAGATCTGGCAAGGTCGGGAGAGCCAAAGGAGGTTAGAGAGTCATCAGTAAATCACAACACTTAGACTGTTGTTAACATCTCTCTCCTTACCCAATGACAGACTGTCACAGGCCCTCTTGTATCGTTCAGAGAGTGGAGGCAGATCCCAGGACACGACCTCAGCCAGGACCTGAAAAACACAAATGGAAGCAAAGGTGAGTTTGTCACCTCAAACTCAGTGTCTCACGAAGCAGAGTGCTGTGAGGGAACAGCATCATCTTTGGTCAGCTTTGACCCAGACATTGGGCTGGTCACAAAATGTCAGTACAGCGAGCTTTATTTTCTGTTTTGAAAGAGAAGAGGAAGTTTTACTCTGTATCTAACCCTGTGCTGTCCCTGTCCTGGGAGTGTTTGATGCGGGGACAGTGTAGAGAGAGCTTTACTCTGTATCTAACCCTGTGCTGTCCCTGCCCTGGGAGTGTTTGATGGCGACAGTGTAGAGGGAGGTTTACTCTGTATCTAACCCCAGGCTGAGACAGTGTTGCTGGTCTTACCTCCTCGTTGCTTTGTAGAACATGGATGATGGGATCCTGTGGGGACAGAAGTGCCCCTTCCTTCTTCAGCATGAGCTTGGGCCGGAGCCCACACATTTGGTAATGTCGCTGAGTGGCCTGTTCTGCCAACCAGGAAACAGTCCGTACCTCAGTGTCACTGTGGGACGAGGAAAGACAGGTTAAACTCTCAGCTGGAACTACGGTGTGATCCAGCATTCCCTTTCGTGTGTTTCAATTCCAGATTAATTAATCAAATTGAAATTCCACCAACTGCAATGGTGGGATTTATACCGCTGTCCCCACAGCATTAAAACAAAAAACAACAAAACTGCAGATGCTGGAAATTTGAAACAAAAAAAACCCCAGAAACTGCTGGAGAAACTCAGCAGGTCTGGTAGCATCTGTGGAGAAAAAGCAAAGTTAACATTTCGAGCCCAGTGACCTTTTCTCACAGGTTCTGAAGAAGGGTCTCTGGACCTAAAATATTAACTCTGTTTTTCTCCCTCTCTCTCCACAGATGCTGCCAGAGCTGCTGAGTTTCTTGGCTAATTCTGCTGTAGACAATGGGTGAGCAGTGCTGAAAGCAGCCTATTTCATAACAGCACGTGGGGTGTGACAGTGGGGTAAACGACATGGAAGGAGGTGTTCACGCAGTAAAATTATTTACCTAACGTTGAGACCTGAAGGCACCTAAACATAAGATGACATGCTGTCCCTCTTGTGGAATTGAAAGCGAGTGACTGTGAATGTATTATTGATTATCATAAAAACCCATCTGGTTCACTAATGTCCTTTAGGGAAGGAAACTGCCATCCTTACCTGGTCTGGCCTACATATGACTCCAGACCCTCAGCAATGTGGGTGTCTCATAACTGCCCTCTGAAATGGCTGAACAAGGTCCTCTGATCAAGGACAGTCAGGGATGTCAATGAATACTGGCTTTGCTCGCGACACCTACATCCCATGGCAGAACGAAATAAGCTCGGGAGAACTGTTCCACAGTTCATATGTCCATATTTGGAACGGAGAAAGAACAAGCGTTTACGAGAATGACAGCAGAGACGTCATCCCTGTCAGGAAAGATTGAACAGGCTGGCATTCTGCACTAGTAAGGAGCTGAGCGATCACTGGATAGAGGGCTTTAATATTTGGAAGTTGCTTCACAAAGGATTGACCAGTTCAAATGAATGGCAGCTGTTCAAGAAGACAGCTCACCTAGGGTTGGGCAATAATTTGATTTATTATTGTAACATGTACCGAGATACAGTGAAAAGTATTGCTTCGCGTGTTAACCAGACAAATCATACCTTACGTAAGTACATCAGGATAATAGAACAGAATGCAGAATATAGTGTTACAGCTACAGAGAAGGTGCAGAGAAAGATCAACTCAAATATATGAGAGTCTGTTCATAAGCCTGGTAACAGCAGGGAAGAAGCTGTTCTTAAATCTGCTTTCAAACTTTTGTACCTTCTGCCTGACATAAGAGGGTGGAAGGGAGTATAACAGGGGTGGGAGGGGTCTTTGATGATGTTGGTTGCTTTCCTGAGGTAACGGGAAGTGTAAATAGAATCGATGGAAGGAAGGCTGGTTTTTGTGATGGACTGGGCTGTGTTCACAACTCGGTGTAATTTCTTGGGCAGTTGCCATACCAAGCTGTGATGCATCTGGATAGGATGCTTTCTATGGTGCATCTCAGAGTCGTTGTGGACATGCCCCGTTTCCTTAGCCTTCCGAGGAAATAGAGGTGTTGGTGTGTTTTCTTGGCTGTGGCATCAATGTGGATGGACCAGGATGGATCGTTGGTGACGTTTACTCCGAGGAATAAATGTTGGCCCAACCAAGAACACATATTCCATGAATTAAGAAAATATTCTTCAGATTAATTCCTCACCTGTCCTCTGCCTCCCAGAATTTGAAATTTCCTGCCAGTACAGTCCATGCCTGCTGATCGTCTGGAGGTATCGGATTATCAAACTCAGTTGGCTATTGATAACTCTATAATCCAACAACACCCACCAACACCCTTCCCCCTTGCCAATCAGCCTCAAACATACCTGTGTGCTATTGGGATCAGGAAGACATTATCTTGCACTCTGACCCTCACTCTGATCGATGGAGGTGCTGCTGGGGTGACAGGTGCAAACTGTAGGGTTGAAACCTGGAGAGAGAGAGAGAGAGAGGGAGAGAAAGAGAACGGGCACAGGATCAACGGGTTACTGAGCACCGAGCTGGTAACACCAAGAAACTAGTGAGAGCTGCAGACTGACCCGGGGGGGGGAGCACCCTGTAGGGCCACTGGACCTGGGAGGGGGCACCCTGTAGGGCCACAGCCCAACCCAGGGGGACACCCTATAGAACTGATGGGCCCTTCATTCTGATGGGATGATTGGTCTGAGAGGGTCAGGGAGGAGAGCGCTGTGGAATACCGAACGGTTCCATACATTACCAGTGAGCTGGAAGCTGATGTTGGCTCGCTGGTTGTACCAGTGACCAGGGAGGTGCTCCTCACATTGTTGCTGTTGCTGTCATTTGCTGTCCTCCTGACCACCACCCTGTCCACTATCTGGGTCATGCGCATCTGCTTTGAGCGTTTTTTCTGCGCAGTGGTCCTCTCACGGCTCCCAGGCAGATGTGAGCTCCGACTGGGATCACCTTCGCCACCGAGGCCAGGCTCCTCTGGGTCAGTGACCCTGCCCACATGTCTCTGTTCCCGGGGTCTCTTCTTGGCTCGGCTATTACCCAGATCATCGTCCAGCCAGCTGTCCTCCGTGTACTCACTATCTGGGATCAACGCCGACTTCCTGGTGGCCGGTGCTGGCTGAACGGATGGCGCTGCTAAAGATTGGGATAAAATCCTGGATTTTGCACTCCCTAAATTCCGGATAGCCTGCACATAAGTGGATGTCCCAACACTGGGAGCATCAAAATCACATTCCTGCCCTGTCCCAGGCGAATGCCACTCACTCGCCTCTTCCTGACTCGAACCAGAGTCATCAACCAGAGTGGGTAATCGGCCACTGTTAGAGTTTGTCCGTCCTGGGCCTGTGGAAGACATCTGACCTATGATCCTGTGTCGTTTCTTCACCGGTTGGCACAGCTCCACTGGAACCTCCTCTTCAGAAGAGCCCTCCTCCCCGAGAGCAGACCAATCCAGCCGGTTGCGAGTGGTCATCTGGGTACTGGACACTAGAGGCTTGCCAGGGCCATCAGACAGATCATCAGTGCTGTGTAACCGAGCCCAGAGCAGGTTGGTCTGGGTCACAGGAGCTGTGCTCAAATCCGGTCTGCTTCGACACTGACCTACCATATCCTTGCGCCGATATCCTCTCTCTCGCTCATTGGGGAGATCAGACATAGAGGCAGTAGCACACACTTCGATTAACTCCTGTGGCTGTGAACTCTCAGAATCAAACAGTTCACTGTCTTGAAGGACTTGAACTGGCTGCAAATCTGTGAAGAGGAAATAAAAGTAAAAACAATATTTCACTAAAAGCAACAAAGTCAAGCACATTTAATTTAATAATAATGCCAATAGTTAATTTTAAGCTAAAATTAAAACATTTTCGACCTTTTTAAAATGAAATTAAAGCTCTCTCTACTCTTTTAA
Organism: Rhincodon typus; assembly: GCF_021869965.1. Classification (NCBI taxonomy): domain Eukaryota; kingdom Metazoa; phylum Chordata; class Chondrichthyes; order Orectolobiformes; family Rhincodontidae; genus Rhincodon; species Rhincodon typus. The sequence goes on along the minus strand of NW_025965733.1, from coordinate 52,342 downwards.
ACTAACAGTAAAGTCCTCTCTACACTATTCCCATCGAACACTCCCAGAATAGGGATAAAGTAAAGCTTCCTCTATTCTTTCAAATGGAAAGCAAAGCTCCCTCACACTGAGCCCATCACATACTCCCAGGTCAGTGCAGGGTTACATACAGAGTAAAGCTCCCTCTGCACTGACCAGCACCAAGCATTCACAGGACAGAGACAGCATGGGATTAGATACAAAGCAAAGCCTCCTCAACACCTATAAACTGAACATAAATCTCCCTGTACACCATCCCTATCAAGCACTCCCAGGACAGGGACAGCACGGGGCTACACCATCCCCATCAAAAATTGCCAGGACAGGGACAGCACAGGGTTGGATATACAGTAAAGCGACTTCTACGCTGTCCCCCATCAAACACTCCCAGGACAGGGTCAGCACAGGATTAGACACACAGTAAAGCTCCCTCTACACTGTCCCATTGAGTGCATACACAGCGTGTTTCGACTTGTGGGGAGGAGCCAAACTAGAGGCATTCTGTATGTAAACTGCCATCAAGAAATCCAATCAGGAATTCAGCACAAAGATCTTTACCAGACAGTGAGAATGTGGGCCTCATTCCCATACATACTGTTCATCTTGCCCACAATATTGTGTGTGTTTAAGAGGGAACGGCGTATAGGCAGATTTACATGAGGAAGGATGCCATTAAAATTCTAAAGAGGTGTAGATGGATTTTAGCAAGGCATTCGACAAGGTTCCACATGGTAGGCTCATTCAGAAAGTAAGGAGGCATGGGATTCAGGGAAATTTGGCTGTCTGGATACAAAACTTTTGTGTCCAATAGAAGACAGAGGGTGGTAGTAGATGGAAAGTATTCAGCCTGGAGCTCAGTGACCAGTGGTGTTCTGCAGGGATGTGTTCTGGGATCTCTGCTCTTTGTGATCTTTATAAATGACTTGAATGAGGAAGTGGAAGGGTGGGTTAGTAAGTTTGCTGATCACACGAAGGTTGGTGGAGTTGTGGACAGCGTGGAGGGCTGTTGTAGGTTGCAACGAGACATTGACAGGATGCAGAGCTGGGCAAAGAAGTGGCAGATGGAATTCAACCCAGAAAAGTGTGAAGTGATTCATTTTGGAAGGTTGAATTTGAATGCAGAATACAGGGTTAATGGCAGGATTCTTGGCAGTGTGGAGGAACAGAGGGATCCTGGGGTCCACGTCCATAGATCCCTCAAAGTTGTGACCCAAGTTGATACGGTTGTAAAGAAGGCGTATGGTGTGTAGGCTTTCATTGGCAGGGGAATTGTGTTTAAGAGCCACGAGGTTATGCTAGAGCTCTATAAAACTCTGTTAGACCACACTTGGAATATTGTGTTCAGTTCTGGTCACCTCATTATAAGAACGATGTGGAAGCTTTAGAGAAGGTGCAGAGGAGATTTACCAGGAAGCTGCCTGGACTGGAGGGCAGGTCTTATGAGGAAAGGTCGAGGGAGCTAGGGTTTTTTTCATTAGAGTGAAGAAGGATGAGAGGTGACTTGATAGAAGTGTACAAGATGATGAGAGGCATAGATAGAGTGGATAGTCAGAGACTTTTTCCCAGGGTAGAAATGACTATTATGAGGGGGCATAATTTTAAGGTGATTGGAGGAAGGTATAGGGGAGATATCAGAGGTGGGTTCTTCACACAGAGAGTGGTGGGCGCGTGGAATGCGCTGCCAGCAGTGGTAGTGGAGTCAGATACTTTAGAGACTTTTAAGCGACTCTTGGCGAGGCAGATGGAGGATAGTAAAACGTAGGGTATTCAGGGTAGATTGATCTTAGTAGGACAATAGGTTGGCACAACATCGCAGGCCAAAGGGCCTGGACTGTGCTGTACTGGTCTATGTTCTATGGGAGGAGGCTGAATAGCCCGTTCCTGTGCTGGGTTGGAGTTGAGCTGACTGGAGAACAATAAGAGTGGGAGGGGGATGGTCACCGTCTTCCTCACATTGCTGGTAAGATAAACCTGCAAACACAATTGGTCCGATTTCCTCCTCACCTCTGGCTGAGCTGCTCCTCAGCAGTTTCTCGATGCGTTTGCACTGCTGTTTGGTATCCTGATCCAGGTGTTTGCAGTAAGTCTGATTCCACTCGTGTAGACTGTCCAGCGGGGTGTGACCCTGAGGATCAGACAGTAGAACATTCGATGAGAGACTGACTCACCCGCAGAGAGCAGCTAAACGTCAGGCAAGATACACAGGAACGGAGTCTGATTGGGATCATTCCAATATGCACATCATCTCTAACCTGCAATTTGGAAAGAATTCTCGGACAAAACTTCCAGGAATAGGCATTTGGAGCAAATGAAAAAATGATAAGCCAGGCTCCAAGTTTAAGAGGCTCAAAACTCGAGCCATCCACACGATCTGGCCCCAGCATTGCTGCCCCCTGGCAGCTTCCAGGTTTCCCACCTGATCCCGTTTCCTACCTTGGCGTTGCGCATTGTCACCGAGGCTCCTTTTAAAATCAGTAGCTCAGCCACATCGAAGTTTCCACAGGTGATAGCATCGTGAAGTGGTGTGATCCCCTCACAGTAGGGTCCCCCAGGGTCATTCACATTCACCGGGTGGTTCAACAGGAAACGGACAATCTCTGGGGGGGAGAAACAATGGCCGTGGTTTAAAATTGCAGGTAGCTGGGTCAGTGCCTGTCTGTCATTCCCCTTCCCCCAAACTCTCCTTTATACTGGGGTGTACTGGCTGCTCAGATCAAGGTCAGACCCTTGGAGCAATGGGCTGGATTCACAGATCTTCATTTATATCAAACCCTCACTGTTGTCTCCAAATGCCACTACTGGGCACAAGCACCTCAGCCTGATGGGCAGTGAGGGGAGGGCAGCAACGATGACCATCACACGGCCTGCTGAACTGGTTTCCTCGACAGCTACAATGGACCAGGGTGAAGGATTCCAAGCAGCTCAAATTACCCTCATTTTCTAAGCAAAAACATGTCATACCATGATGTATGTTTGACAGTTCTTTGGTATATAGGCCATTCAGCCCCACCTGCCTGCTCCACTATTCAATACCATCTGTTTGTGTTTTGAATCCAACCTTCCCACAATCCCCCCACCCTGCCCAATCTAACCTTTGATTCTCCGACCAACTAAGACTCTATCCACCTCTGCCTTATAAACGTTCAACAACTGCCCCCCCACCCACCCCCAACCTCCTGAGGGAGAGGGGCTCCAAAGTCACACAGCACTTTGAGAAAAAAAGATCTTCCATCTGTCCTGATGACCCCTGATTTTAAAAGTGCTCCCAGTTCTCATCTCATCGACAATGGGAAACATCTTTTCCATGTCTCACCTTGTCAGGACCATTCTGGATCTTATACACTTTAAAAGGGATATACTTTAGGTCTAGTGGTATCTGCTCTGTTAATCCAGAGACCCAGGTAATGTTTTGGGGATCCGGGTTCGAATCCCGCCACGGCAGATGGTGGAATGTGAACTCAATAAAAATCTGGGATTAAGAATGTAACGATGACCATGAATCCATTGCCAATTGTTGGAAAAACCCATCTGGTTCATTAATGTCCTTTAGGGAAGGAAACAGCCATCCTTACCTGGTCTGGCCTATATGTGACTCCACACCCACAACAATGTGGTTGACTCTTAATTGCCCTCTGAAATGACTGATCAGGCCACTCAGGTAAGGGGCAATTAGGGACACATAACAAATGCTGGCCTTGTCAGTGACACACACATCCCACGAAAGAATAAAGGAAAATTGTATGCTGCTGCTGGACCTTTCCATCCAACATCACGTAAGAGGTACAAGAGGGCGTGTGTCTGTCTGTCTGTATCTGTGTGTGTGTGTGCCTGTGCCTGTGCGTGTGCGTGTGT
>NW_025965733.1:25425-43472 GCF_021869965.1 Rhincodon typus | reverse complement strand
AGGGCCGAAGGGCCTGTACTGCGCTGTAATGTTCTATGTTCTATGTTTATTGAATTCAAATTTCACCATCTGCTACAGTGAAATTCAAACCCACGTCCCTAGAACATGAGCCTGGAATTGTGGATTACTAATAAAACAAGGAAGTGTGGATGCTGCAGATCTGAAACAGAATCAGAGATTGCTGGAGAAACTCAGCAGGCCTGGCAACACCTGTGGGAAGAAAGTAGAGTTATTGTTTTGAATCCAGTAACTCTTCATCAGAACTCTGCTTTCTCACAGATGCTGCCAGATCTGTCGAGTTTCTCCAGCAATTTGGTTTTGTTGTGAATGACCAGTCCAGCAACGTTACCACCTCCCTCCCCAGGGAAGACACTACAGAATTCTTGTAGCAGCTTATCAGTTATTAGCACTGTGGCACGTACCGCTGTCAGAGAGCTCCAGTTCACTATCTTCCAGCGGCTCACTGTTCTCCATTTCCTCTGTATCACTGTCATCCCCACTCTCACTGCCCTGGGCCTGAGATAGGTCTTCAAACTGGGCCAGAGTGACACTGGCCTCGGGATGCCCCATTCTCTGCTGTGCCAAGTGAAGAAGCTTCAGTGATCGCAACTGCAGGAAAGAAGTCAGCACGGTGAATCCTGGCCTGATAGCGCCCCAAGCATGGGGACTGACGGCATGCACAACAAATTCTCACGTACACACGGAGAGTGTTGGAGTAGATAAGAACGCAGGAGGAGCTGGTGGTATAGTGGCAATATCACTGGGCTTGCAATCCAGAGGCCCAAGCTAATGCTGTGGATGTATGGGCTCGAATCCCACCAACTGGTCAAGTGTAAAAGCTAGTCTCAGTAATGGTGAAACCACTGGCAATTGCAGTAAAAACCCTTCTGGTTCATCAAGGAAGAGAAACTGCCATCCTTACCAGCTGTGCCCTACATGTGACTCCAGACCGATAATAATGTAGTCAGCTCTTAACTACCCTCTGAAATGGCCAAGCAAGATACATTTGTATCAACCGCCAAGAATCCCAGTGAAATGAAAACAGACAGTCTGCAGCATCGACTTAAGGCACCAGAATCAACAAATCCTGGAATTCCCTCCCTCAGGGCATTGTGGGTTTGCCTAGGAATGGGGACTGCAGCGGTTCAAGAAGGCAGCTTACCACCACCTTCTCAAGGGGCAACTAGGGACTGGCAATAAATGCTGGGCCCAGCCAGCAACGCCCACATCCCATAAGTAAAATGAAAAAGAACCACCAGCTGTTAAAGTAATCCTCTATCAGTTGCAGAAATCAGACCTTGGTGAAGACAGTGAGAGATAACAAGGTGTAGAGCTGGAGGAACACAGCAGGTCAGGCAGCATCAGAGGAGCAGGAAAGCTGACGTTTCAGGTCTGAAGAAGGGTCCAGACCTGAAACGTCAACTTTCCTGCTCCTCTGATGCTGCTTGGCCTGCGTTCATCCAGCTCTACAGCTTGTTATCTCAGATTCTCCAGCATCGGCAGTTCCTACTATCTCTATTGGTGAAGAGAGTGATGCTTAACAAGCTGTACTCATCAGGACATATGCAAGAAAGCCAAATTTCAGAGTAACTGTTTATACTATGGGAGAAAAAAGGGCTCTGACTGGTTGGCAAATTGACTCTAATTGATAAGAAACTTATCAGTCATGATTGAATGGTGGAGCAGACTCGATGGGCTGAATGGCATAATTTCTGCTCCTATGCCTTATGATATGTCCCTACCTCTAGGCCAGGAAGCCTGGATTCAAGTCCTACCAGTTACAGAGGTGTGTAATAACATCTGTAAACAGGTTGATTAGAAAATATTTATTTTCCATCATTAAACAAGAGAATAAAAAGAGCAGCTACAAAGCTAAACAGTGCACATGCTGGAAACCAGAAACAAAACCAGAGAATGCCTGAGAAACTCGGCAGGTCTGGCAGTTTCTGTGGAGAGAGGAAGCAGTGTTAACGCTTCAGCACCTATTGCTGGAGTAAAGAGCATTCCCTCGGTTAGTAATCTCTGATAATGTGACTGCCCTTTCCAGACAATGATACAGGTTAAGGACCTTACATTAAGCTGTGGGCCATGACTGTGGCTGGGGAGCTCGGTCACTAAGGCTGAGAGCAACCAATTGATTCTCATTGGAGTGGATTGTCAAGGAACACTAAGCCATAGCCATCACCCAGCATCTGACTGGATGGACAGAACAGGCCAGATGGCTGAATGGCCTCCCCTCTCTTTGTGTTCCTGTGACTAGCTTTAGGGACAGTGGGAATTGGTTGAGTGGGGAAACAGAGGGGAGAATAAAGATAGGGAAAATAACCAGGATCCCAAAGGAAAGAAATAATTGTTGGGTGGATGGGAACAGACAGCCCTTAGCTGGGTTAGGAATTAAAGTCAGATTTATCAACCCAGCCTCACAAATGAAAACTAATCCCAGTGTAAATCCCATTTCTGAAGAAGGGTCTAGGCCCAAAATGTCAGCCTTCCTGCTCCTCTAATGCTGCTTGGCCTGCTGTGTTCATCCAGCTCTACACCTTGTTATTCCAGTGTAAAATGAAGCAAGTTGTGGGAGATACTGCTTAAGATTAAACCCAGGTGCAGGGAGGTCACATTGAGTCCTGACTGGGTAAGTTGTAGTGACCAGTTCTACAATACTGCTGCCAAAAAGACCATAAGCAATAGAGGAGGCCATTCAGCCGCTTGAGCTTGCTCTGCTATCCTGTCAGACCATGGTGGAACTCTTAGCTCACATCCAGCTTGCCCAGAACTACTGCTATAACCTTCAATAACCTTGGTGCCCAGAAATTTATCAACTTCAGTCTTGGATAAACTCAATGACTGAGCTCCCAAAAACCTCTGGGGAGAGAACTTCAAAGAAATTCCTTCTCATCTCACTCCAAAAACATTGGTCTCTTCTTCTGGAGCTTTATCCAGTTTCAGAGTCTTCAGCCAGGGGACACACAGCTTCTCCCCACCTACCCTGCCAACCTCACGATGAGCCACTCGTGTTAGGGTTGACGTGTGTCAGGTAGGGAGGGAGGAAAGACAATAGGGTTGGAGGTTTCTTCTCCCCATCCTGAAGAGGAACAGCCCCCAGCCAGTCCAACAGCCCACACTGGGAGTTACCTGCAGTCGGGGTAGCTCAGCCTGCTCAGCAATCTGCAGTGCATTCCGGTAACATTTCTCCAACTCGCTGAAGGATTCTCCACCTTCTTCTTTAGCCAATGCCATGTTTAGCCAGGTCTCACATTCCTACAACAAACACAGACATTTACAATGCTAGCATCCCCCTGCTTCATGAAGGAGAATGAAGGTTCTCCCCAGCCCCAATGTCACCTCTTCACTAACTGCACTGGGGTCACTCTGTCTAAGGGGAAGCAGCATCATGGACTCGTAAACAATCACACACACAAACGATGTGAACTGAACTGGATAAATAAAAACCAAAAGAACTGCGGATGCTGTAAATCAGGAGCAAAAACAGAAGTTGCTGGAAAAGCTCAGCAGGTCTGGCAGCATCTGTGAAGGAAAAAACAGAGTTAACGTTTCGGGCCTGGTGACAGGTCACCGTTAACTATTTTTTTTCTTCACAGATGCTGCCAGATCTGCTGAGCTTTTCCAGCAACTTCTGTTTTTGAACTGGATAAATTACTTGAAAGGCTCTGGGGAAGGAGTGGGACTAATTGCAGATGTGAATTTAAGATGCTACTTAAAAGTGACCTCAGACCAAACTTTAAGTCATCTGATCTAACGTCCTCATACAGCACAATGTCAAACAAGTTCCCCTCCAAGCCACTCACCATCCTGACTTGGAAATATATCACTGCTCCTTCACTGTCACTAGGTCAAAATCCTAGAATTCTCTCCCCCTGCCCCGGAGGGCAACGTGGGTCTACCTACAGCAGGTGGACTGCAGCAGTTCAAGAAGGCAGCTCATCCCCACCTTCTCAAGGGCAACTGGGGACGGGTATTAATTGCTGGCTGAGCCAGTGGCATCCATATCATACAAACAAATGTGCTTTATAATGCTGATCAAGCACTATGGCATGTTATTTTGTTAAGAACGCATGGATGTAAATACAAATTGTTAATGATCACTGTCAGGTAAACAAGACCAGAACGAACCTTGCACAGCCTGTGATCTCACCTCCTTAGGATTTCCCTTGCGCAGTGCCAGTTCAGCTTCATAATATTTGACTGACTGACTGTAATCCTTCAGGTCAGCGAAGGTGGTTGCCAGTGAGACATGAATGACAGCCAGCTCCCGATCAGGCCTCCTCAACAATTTGGCATGTTTCAGCTGGGAAAAAGGGGAAGCAGAGAGTGGAGGGGTGGGTGGGGAGTGATGGGGGAATTGGCCAGAGGGAAGAGAGAGCGAGAGAGTGAACATGAGAATCCCAGAACACACTGTCCTTTTGAACTGGAAACCCACACTACCCCCCATGTTCCCTCACCTCCGCACCTGGAGATCACAGTATTAGTCCCCAGTCCACCCAGGGGGGAAAAGTGTGGGCTCTAGGACATACCCACCCTGGCACCAGCCAAGCTCCATGAAAAAAACTGATACATTTCACACCCAAAGGCCACTAAGTCAATGATCGTTTTTAAGTATACACATTGTCATGCCATTGAGAAATGCAGCAGCGAATGGGGCTTCACAGCAGGATCCCAGATATACAAGCAAAATAAATGATGATATGTTCAAATGTTGCTAATTCAGAATGAACAAGGGGGTCAATAGTTTGAGACAACCATAGTTCACCACCTCACATTACAGAGACCTGATTGATTATTGGACTCAACACTGCAGCGCTCCCTCAGCACAGACTCTCTGTCATCACTAGTAGCAGTGTGGAACTAAATTCACCCAAGGCTCAATGGACAGCACCTTCCAAATCCATGACCACTAGAAGGACAAGGACAGCAAACATATGGGAACACCACCCCCTGCAAGTTCCCCTCCAAGCCACTCACCACCCTGACTTGGAAATATAATCGCCGTTCCTTCACTGTGACTGGGTCAAAATCCTGGAATTCCCTCCCTCAGGGCATTGTGGGTCAACCCACAGCAGGAGGACTGCAGCAGCTCAAGGCAGCTCACCACCACCTTCTCAAGGGGCAACTAGGGATGGGCAATAAATGCTGGGCCCAGCCAGCGATGTCAAAAATTGTTGTAAAGAAAAAAAAAAGAATTAAAATCTATATTATGACAGGTATCAGTCTTTTAATTCCTAATTCTTTTTCTACTCGTCGTATTTTTCTTTTTAAAAGGCCAAAATTGATTCGGTATCTATTCCATTCTGCAATTAAAGTAATCTAACAACTGGATAAATAGACAAAAGGCTGGGTGTCTGCGACTGACTCAATAGCTGCCACAGCTAGCACAGATATGATGGGCTGAATGGCTGCTTTCTGTAGTTTTAACGATCTGAATGTTTTGGATGTAGAGGACCAGTAGAGGCTTAGCTTGCAGTGAAAGTGTGTGTGGACCCTGTTGGGTGTCAGGGAGCAGGTTTTGTACCCAGGACCCAGTTACCTGCATCTCGTAGTAGTCGATGGCCTTGCGGTAGGATCCCACCTTACAGCAGAGATCCCCAAGCTGTTCACACAGACCCAATAACTCTTGCTGCTGTTGCTCCTTGTCTGCCAGTTCAGATAAAGCTTCTTCCAATCGGCAGCCTTTCACAGCTGGGGAGGAGGAGTGCATTGGTAAAGAACACACACAGGCATTGCTCATGAAAGCAATGACACAGCAACTGTGAGCACTCAGACAGAAACTGGTTTACTCCCCCCCACCCCACTCCCTTATTGTGGAGGGATGAAGGAAAGACAAAGCTGGAGACTGAGGAGCACATGCACAACACAGTGAGACCAAAATGGAAATGTAGCAGCCAGTTTGTGTGCAGCAAGTTTCAACAAACAGCTCCGTGAGAGATGACCACTTTATCTGTTGCCGAGATTGTGTTCCAAGAGATTACCTCCCTAAGGGTCAACCCACAGCACGTGGACTGCAGTGGTTCAAGAAGGCAGCTCACCCCCACCTTCTCAAGGGGCAATTAGGGACGGGCAACAAATGCTGGGCCCAGGCAGTGATGCCCACATCCCACGAGTGAATAAACAAAAGATTTCTTTATCCCTAACCCTGGAGTGATCAAAGACTAAATCATTAAAAATGTGCATGGTTCAATTTGCGATAAAATCTCATGATCATATGACACCAACGCCTGGCCAGCAGCATCATCCCTCCTCGTTTAATGAAGGAAGATTTAGATTTCTCTGACAGGTTTCACCTCTGGCTCTGAAGTGTTTTGAGAGCTCCTAAGTAGTATTTTGGGGGTGTAATGATTGGCTACTGTTTTCCTACATTGCAACGATGTACACACACCAAGATGCCATATTAATAATGGCCAGGTCACCTCTTTTACCAGTGTTGGCTGAGATGTAGTGTTCCTGGGTACCGGGAAGCACCCCTTCACCTCCCGTTCTATTTCAAATAGTGGCCATGGGATGTTTTATGTGAGGGGACAGATCAGGCTTTGGCTGAAAGATAGCCCATTCAGACAGTACAGCACCCCCCTTCAGTATCACCCAGGAATCTCAGGCTCCATTATGGGTTTGAAGTGAGCTCACACCATTAACCTGCTGACTCACAGGAATAGAAGTAGGCCATTCAGCCTCTCCAGCCTGTTCCGCCATTCAATGTGCTTCCTAACATCTCTCCTGAATGCCCCGGCCCTAATTCTCAGACTATGTTCCCCAGTCCCTCCAGAATCCCCAATCAGTGGAAATAGTTTATCTTGATCCACCCTGACTTTTCCTGTTAATATCTTGGAAACTTCGATCAGATCACCCCTTAACATTATAAATTTAGAGAAAACAGGCCTAATTTCTCCTCATAACTTAATCCCCCGAGGTCCAGGTATCATTGTTTCAAATCTACATTGTAATCCCTCAGTTCACAACATCTCTGATTGGTCTGTACACTGTACACTGACTGGTGTCTCATAATGCGCTGTCTCTCAGGGAGATATCTGTACACTGATTGGTCTCTGATACAGTCTGCTCCGTTATGGTACGTAGTGTCATTTCCGGTTCTGTTCTGTATGGGTTTGTATATAGGGTCCAATTATATACCTGGTCTGGTCTACATGTGTCTCCAGACCCACAGCAATGTGGTTGACTCTTAACTGCCCTCTGGGCAATTAGGGATGGGCAATAAATGTTGCCGAGCCAGCGATGCCCTCATCCCATGAATGAATAAAGAATATGTTTGTTGATTGCATTACGGATGGAGAATCATGCCTCTAGGAATTCCCGTGCATGCTACTATGGTTACCTTGTCCCAGTTAAACTGATGGCCTTCATTGTCTGAGTTTACTGATGTTAAGGACAGTTTGTCGTGTCGTTTTCGCAGTGATTAAATTCACAAGGGAAGAAGAAAACAACAATCAACTTCTGTTTCTGGACATCAGGGTTGAATGTATGACCAACAGGGAGTTCCAAACCTCAGTTTACAGAAAAGCAACTCACACTGATCAAATCCTCAACTTCCACTGCAACCACCCCAACGCCCACAAACAAAGCTGCATTATTAGGGCACTATTTAAACGGATCATCTCACATTGCAACACCCTGGGACTACACAGGAAAGAGGAAGAGCACCTATACAAAATCCTCGCCATAAATGGATATCCCCGCAACTTCATCCACAGATGCCTACAAAACAGACAACAACAAGAGGACACAATATGACCTAACACACTGGCCACACTGTCCCACATCAAGACCATATCGGAACTGACAACAAGACTCCCAAGACCACTAGGAATAATGGTGGCCCACAAGCCCACAGCCACTCCACGACAAACACTTACAAGGATTAAAGACCCCGTTCCCACAACATGCAGAACCAAATTGGTTTACAAAATACCATGCACTGACTGCCACAAACATTACATCGGACAGACAGGGAGGAAACTAGTTATCAGAATACGCAAACATCAGCTAGCAGCAAAACGGCACGCAGACAATGAAGACCATCAGTTTAACTGGGACAAGGTAACCATAAGTAGCACAAGCCAATCATACACATGCTCGGAAATTCCTAGAGGCATGATTCTCCACCCATACTTCAATAAACAAACACAGAATTGGACCCCATACACAAACCCAAACAGATCAAAACCGGAAATGAAAGTACTCACCATAACGGACCAGACAGTATAAATTCCAAGCAGAGTGGAATAACATCGCTTCGTCGGAGGCTTCACTGATGATGTCACCTAACATGGTGACGAAACGTCTGAACGAGAACAAGCCAGCTCGGTAAGCAAATAAAGGTCTTAAGGGATATGGGACCTGGGTTTGATACCAGCCTCGGGCTATTTTGTGTGCAGAGTTTGCATGTTTTCCCAGAATCTGCATGGGTTTCCTCTGGGTGCTCCGGTTTCCTCCCACAGTCCAAAGACGTACAGACTGGGTGGGCTGGCCGTACTAAATTGCCCATAGTGTCCAGGGTATGTGCAAGCTAGGTGATTAGCCATGGGAAATGCAGGGTTATGGGGATAGGGCAGGGGGGTGGGTCTGGGTGGGATGCTCTTCGGAGAGTCAGTGCAGACTTGATGGGCCAAATGGCCTCCTTCCGCACTGTAGGGATTTTATAATTCTATGACAGAGTAGACATGGAGAGGTTGGTTCCCCTCATGAGAGTGTCTAGGATCAGAGGGCACCATCTCAGAGTAAGGGGCCCAACATTTCAGACAGAGATAAGGAGGAATTTCTTCTCTCAGAGGGTAATGAATCTGTGGAATTCTTTATTGCTGAGGGCTGTCAAGGTTGGGTTGCTAAGCATATTCAAGGCTGAGATAGACGGGTTGTCAATTAGTCAGGGAATCAAGAGTTACAGGGCAAACGCAGGAAAGTGGGGTTGACAATTATCAGGTCAGCCACGATCTCATTGAATGGTGGAGCAGACTTGATGGGCTGAATGGTCTACTGCTTCTAGATTGTATGGTTTTATCTGTTGGAGACACTCAGATGGTGAGGCAGCATCTGCAAACCGCGGTATTCATTGTTCTAATCCGAGGAGCTTTCACCAGGAGGTCAGTCAGATGCTTTTCCACAAAGACCTTTCCCATTTCCTCGAGCCCACTGGGCTGCTCTGGGAGATACTCACCGTTTTTGAGGTTCCTCCTGACTGCGTCTCGCTCTGCCTGCTGCTGGGATCCCAGTGTAAACGCCTTCTTCAGGGAACGCTTTGCAGCCACAAAGTCTCCGAGGTTCAGGAAGACCTGGGAGGCACAGTGTGGGGGTTAACACTCACAAACACGTATTCAGCACCTGCATAGCACTGAATCTCGCAGAGACAGATATCCATCGGAGCAGGTCAGTGCACTCACTGATGACACGTACGAATGAAGAGACCCTTCAGCCTGACACTCCAAACCCAATTGCCTGGCTCTAATTTGAAGATTATGCCCTGGTCTGCAACTCTCCTTTGACCAGAGGACATAGAGAGAAACTATCTACCCTTTCAAATGCTTTGATCAAATTACGGAATTCTCCAATCTTTTATACATGAGGAAGACAATGTATGATGCCTGAAATATATTGTAAAACATAATCAAAATCTTCTGGTCTAGCAGTTGTGAAAAGCTTCCGCTCTGGAGTCTGCTCACAAGGCAATTTGTACTTAAGTCGATGCAAGGAACATGCAGGACAAAGGCACCGTACATAAATACAGGCAATGTTCATGTATCGGGGGTCTTTAAAATTACACCCCTGTACAGGGTCGCTTTCATAAATACGAGTGTTCAAAAATTAGACTTTCTTAAATCAGGGACCCCTGTACTAGTAGCAAGGTTAAGTATCAACCTGTGCCAGAGTGTCTTCCAGCATAAGGCAGTGGTGGTGGTGACTTTGTGGTAATGTCACTGGACTAGAATCCCAGGCTAATGGTTTGGGGACATGGGTTCAAATCCTACCATGATGGACAGTGAAACTTGAATTTGTTAAAAAGTCTGGAGTTAAAAGCTAGTGCAAGTTAATTGTGCACTGTCAACTGTTGTAAAAAACCCACCTGGCTCACTAATGCCATTTAGGGAAGGAAACAGCCATCCCTACCTGGTCTGGCCTACATGTGACTCCAGACCCACAGCAATGTGGTTGCCTCTCAATGGCCTAGCATGCCAGGCTATTAGGGACAGGCAACAAGTGCCAGTGACACCCACATCCCATGAAAGAATAAAGAAAACCAATGAGAAGGTGGAACAAATTGATCTGGTGGCAGCCCCACGCCAAGGCGAGTGATTGCAGGTCAAACCATTTTACACTGCAAGGCTAATGGAGGACGAGGGTGTGGCTGATGAGGACTGGACAGGCCAGCTCACTGTGCTCTATGATCTACTGGTCAGGAAAAAGGCTGCTACCATCATCTTCTTTAAAATGTAGGAAACTCCAGGGCCCACTTAGTCTCACAAGGTGGAGCAAAACCACTTCCTGCTCTAAAGAGAAGAGTTTTTTGTACTTTACAAGATGTAGTTTATCAACTATTTTCAGATTACGTTGATAGAACAGACACTATTACAAACAAGCCCAGGTTGTCCTACTTTTCCTCATCAAACCATAATAATAAGACCTAGGAGTGGGAGTAAGCCATTCCGCCCATCGAATCTGCTCCACCATTAAAACAACCTGTTCATTCGCGGTATCAATCAGTAAATGTCCTCTGAACTGCCACCAATGGAGTGACATCCTTCTTTAAATAAGGAGACCAAGACTGCACACAGTATTTGAGATGAGGTCTCACCAATACCCCGTATAACTGAAGCGTAACATCCGTAACGTTCCAATTCCTCTCATAATAAAAGGACAGTATTCCATTCACCTGAATTACTTCTGTTACCTGCAAACTAACTGTTTGTGACTCCCACACTAGAATCCCTCTACACCTTGAAAGTCTGCTGACATTCTCCGTTTCAGTAATACCCTGCCTTTACATTCTTCTCTTTAAAGTGAACAATTTCACATTTTCCCGTGTTATACTCATCCGCCCACTCAATCTCAGTGAAACCTTATGTCTTGTTCACAACATACTTTCCTAACTACCTTTGTGTCATCTGTAAATGTAGCTATATCCAACTCATTGATGTAAATTATAAACAACTGTGGTTCCAGCACAGACCCAACTCATTACATCCTGCCAACCAGAAAATTACTCATTTATGCATTTTCTTGGTTTTGTTTTTCCAGGCAGCTAATCTATCAATGCCAATGTTTCCCCAACACCAGGAGCTCTCATTTTACACCCGTAACCATTTATGTGGCACCTTGTCAAAGGCCCCTGGAAATCCAAGTACAGTACACCCACAGGCTCCTCTTTATAGAGACATAAAGTAATTCAGCATGGAAACAGGCCCTTCAGCCCAAACTGGTCCATGCTGACCATGGTGCCCACTCAGTTAGTTCCAATTGCCTGCATTTGGTCCATATCCCTCCAAACCCTTCCCATCCATGTAAATATCCAAATGTTTTTTAAATGTTGCTATTGTACCTGCCTCAACCACTTTCTCTGCCAGCCCATTCCATGTACTCACCAGTCTCTGTTGCCCTCAAATCCTTTTTAAATCTTTCCCTTCTCATCTTAAACCTACACCCTCTAGTTTTCAATTCCCCATCCCTTGGGAAAAGACTGTATGCATTCATCCTATCTATCCTCCTCATGATTTTATACACCTCAATAAGGTCACCCTCTCATTCTCCTACATTCCAAGGAATAAAGTCCTACCCTGGCCAACCTCTCCCTATAACTCAGGCCTAGTAGTCCAGTTAACAGACAACGCTGTTGGAGAGAGATTGGAGTCAGATCTTTGCTGGATAAGGACAGATTTCCAAAAGGATATTAGCAAACTTGTTGGGTTTTCATAAATCCAACAGCTTTACAGTGACTTTTACTGTACTCGGCCTTTTGTTTCATTACGATTTGGACCAAGTTTAATTCTGAAAGATGTTCCCTCACTCACTCCAATCCCAACCATCTGCGTTGTGCTGCCGGGACAGTAGTGTGCACACTCTCCATCTCACACCCTTCCTCCACCCAGCTTTTCCTTCTGCTGAGGCATTCATTCATTCAGCTGCTCAATGCTGAAGCACCTGCACTTGGTGCTGCACTTCCCTCTCTCACTCACCTGCCCGATGCTGCTAAAGCACTCGCTCTCCATAAACTTTTCATTCATTTTCTTGGCACACTCCTTGGCAGCTTCCAGACAGCGGACAGACTTGGAGTGTTGGCCATTGCGCCAGTGGATACTGCCCAGGTTGAAATTAGCTCGGTATAGATCCTCGTACAGATGGTTCTGCCTGACGGGGGAAAGAGTGTGAGATATCATCAATGAAAGTCACTTCGAGGGGGCCAGGGAAACAGCGTGACCGTAACTCCATCTCCCTCGTGAGCAGAGTTACAACCTGCTGGAAATCACTACAACTCTGGGCTCGACATTCTAGGAGGGATACTGAGGTTGAAGTGAGGGGACAGCAGAGATTCACTTGAATAGAGAAAAGCTATTGGGTTCAAGAAAAACAGAAAGGCTCGAAAAGTGAGACTTCATAGAAAACAGTGCAGCCAAGGTTCACTCAAATGGTTCCAGGGCTGAGGAGCTTCAGGAATTATGTGCTCAGTGTCTCTATTTAAAACGCATGTATTCTACAGACATTTTAACTGTCTTATCTAAGGGCCCGCTACATTTCCCTCAAAATATTAAATGAAGGATAAAACCGCCTTATGTTACCAGACCATAGGGCAGAGAGCGAGCGAGAGAGGTGGGGGGAACCGGTGGTAGTTTAAGCTTAGGGTCACCATGCCTCAGGCAAGGTGAGGAGAGTCCTTCTCAGTAACCCCAGCCAGCACGAGAACTGAACTCACGCTGTTGGCTTCACTGCATCACAAACCAGCCATCCAGCCAACTGAGCTAATACCATTCACACGATTCTGCCTCTCCATCAGGTTTTGTCCAAATTGTGTCATTTCATACTTATCCATTCAAGTGTATCTGCCAATTTCAGTCAGTCCTTCTGTCCAGCAACACAGTAAATAACATCACTGTCAAACTTCAAGCTCGTGCTCCCTATTGCCAAGTACAGAGTCTGTGTTTAAGCAGGAAAGCAGCAATTGCTGTATTGAATCCTGGGATATCTCACAGCACACTTCCCTCAACAGGAAAACTATTTGTTCACCACTAAGCTATCCAATCTATCCCTTAGCGAATCAAATACCCAACTTAACACCTCCTCCTTTATCATTTACTTCTACTTTCCAAATTAGACAGCACCCTAGCCCACAGGCAGTACGTACTCAGCGATGAAGACGCTCTTGCAGATGTAGTGGTTGCATTTATCCGCCTCTTTCAGGTTGTCGTAGAGGAAGCCCAGGTTCAGGTAGAGTCTGGCTCGCATCTCACTCAACTCGTGGCGGGAAGCCTTACCTGGGAGGTAGGAAAAACAGACAGATTCCACCAACAAGCTACTGCGGAGGGGGAATGAAGCAAGGTGACAACTGATAATAGGATGGGTGTTGAGAAGTGGAGGAAGCGAGAGACCTTGGAGGGCACATTCACAGGCCCCTAAAGGTGACAAGACAGGTAGATAAGGTGGCACAGGATACTATCCCTCATTGGGTGAAGTATTGAACACAAAAGCCAGGACGTGATGCCCGAACCAAATGCTCTCATTGGGTTAAAGCTGGAGTTCTGTGCTCAGTTCTGGTCAATGCATTACAGGGAGGTCATAATTGCTCTGGAGAGAGTACAGAGGAGATTCACAAGGATAAAAATACTGAAGATCCTGGAGTTCTGAAACAAACACAGAGAATGCTACAGAAACTCAACAGCTCTGGCAGTACATGTGGCGAGAGAAACAGAGTTAACGTTTTTAAGTTTGGGGTATAACTCCTCTACAGAACTTCAGCTAATTCACCAGATGTACAGCAATGTGCCAGGGCTTGAAAACTTCAGGTCAGAGGAAAGATTGTACAGGTTCAGGCTGTTAGAACAGAGGAACCTGACAGGTGACAATGGAGGTGTACAAAACAATATGGGGTTTGGATAGAGTGAACAGGGAAAACAGGTATCCCCTAGTGGAGAGGCACAGATTTAAGGTGGCAGGCAGAAAGATTAGAGGGACAAGAGGAAAACCTTCTCATCCAGAATGAGAGGTAGAGTTTCTGGAATTTGCTGCCCAGTTTGGTGGTTGAGGTATAAACTTTCAATTCATTTAAAAAGAACCAGGGGCTGTACCTGAAGCACTGTAACCTGTGAGGGTATGGACCAGCTGCTGCCAATGGGATAGGAGCGAGGCCTTTCAGGCTGCTCCAAAAAAAAAAAACATTTACAAATTTTCCACAAAATTTTTTTTGGGAATCCATTACCAACCTGCTTTTCCCAAACCATCTGCATACTGA
Source organism: Rhincodon typus (assembly GCF_021869965.1). Taxonomy (NCBI): domain Eukaryota; kingdom Metazoa; phylum Chordata; class Chondrichthyes; order Orectolobiformes; family Rhincodontidae; genus Rhincodon; species Rhincodon typus. Next base: position 29,014 of record NW_025965733.1, on the reverse strand, counting down.
AGACCCCACAATTATTGTAATAATAAAGATTTCCGCTGCCCAGTGGCAAACGTCCACTGAAAGGACATCCGTGAAGCAGATTGTTGTTAAAAAAAAAATCGATAATAGTTACATTACTCACATTTACTGATATGACTTTCTATCCTAGATTTACGAATTGAATTTCATATCCACCAGCTGCTGTGGTTGGATTTAAGCCCATGATCCCAGAGCATCAGCCTGAGGGTCTCTGGACTGTTAGTGCACTACAATGTACAGCCACCTCCTCTCTCCCCACAATGGAAAGGGTTTTGGGATATCCGCTGGTGGTGGTAGGCACTTTGGAAATCAGAGCCTGTCTGTGTTGAAACATACACACAGTGCATGGGAGTGAGCAGCAACAGGTCGATACCTACCGCCCATTCCATCCCTACCTTCCAGCCTCTCATCCACAATGGCCAGGCTTTTCCTAAATGCATTCTCTGCCTCCTTCAGCGACTCACGCGACTGGTCCGTTTCATAGATGTACAGATACGTTCGACCAATGGTAGCCCAGGCTCGCTGCTCCTCGATGTCGTTGCTGACTGACCGGGCCAGTTCAAGGTGTCTGCGCTGATGCTGCAGGATGGCAAATGGAGGCTTGGCATTTATTGTTAAAGAAAACAAGTATAAAAGTAGGAAGGAGTTGCTGCAATTGTACAAGGCATTAGCGGGACTGCATTGGGAGTACTGTGAACAGTTTTGGTCCCTTTACTTGAGGACGGAGGTAGTTATACTGGAGATATTTCAGAGGAGGGTCACTAGATTGATTCCAGAGATGAGGGGTTTGTCTTCTGAAGAGAGACTGAGCTGTTTGGGTCTATTCTCTCTGGAGTCTAGAAGAACAAGAGGGGATTTAATGAGGTCTATAAGACAATAAAGGGGATTGACGTGGAGAGGATGTTTCCTCATGTGGGGCAGTGAGAGACTGATCTGTGGTGGTGTGGGCTACTTTCAGACAATACGATGCTGAGAGCAGGGCTAAAGCACCAGGCACAGCAACACGCTGTACAAGGGCCCCTGTTCCTTACCTTCAGGGCACCTGCGTAGTTCCCAATCTCAGCCAGGCATTCTCCAATCTTCCTGTTAGCAATCGCACGGCCTATCACATCACTGAGCGCCTCTGACAACTGCAGCTCCTGCTGGTGCTCTCTGATAGCCTCCTCAAACTCACCTGGTGGGGGCGGGGGGGAAGGGGGAATTGTTGGGAGAGGGAGCAGGGGGGCAACAGCAGGATGGGGCAGAGAGGGGATGGGGGAGGCAGGGGCAGAGAGGCGGTCAACAAGACAGGAACGATGAATTAATTCAGTGAATAAACACAATAATTAAAACATTTTAAAACCTTTCATTGATTAAACATTGTAGAATCCATAGTCCACGGAGAAAGAGCTGGGTGGATAAACCCTGTACTGATGGTCTCTACTCCACACACAGACTGTGCAGTCACACGGCAGCACCAGCGTGCTGTTAGGCACAGAACCTGAGAGACACAGGTTCAATGTCTACATTCCCAATCTCTCCAGAGACTGTACCCACACCCCCGCACAAAAAAAAAATCACTGGGCAACAGAGGAGTATACTGCCCGAGGCCTTCAATCTTAAGAAACACTAAAGTGCTGGAGAAACTCAGCAGGTCTGGCAGAATCTGCCTGTTTTTTTTTGGTGAAGGGGGGGGGGGGGGGGTGGGGGGCGAGGGGAAGACAGAGAGACAGAATATTGCAACCAACATGCATCACTTTGTCTCTCTTTCCCCACCGGCTCTGCTGAAAATCTCCAGCACTAACTGTTTTTATTTCAGATCTCCAGTATTTGCACTTCTGTTTTTATTCTGCGTTAAAATTCAGGTTTAGGAGTGTGCTGACTTCGGGACTTATGTGAAATCTGCAGTGGGGGGTAGAGAGAGAGGGGAACGGACAGTTACAGAGTAAACCCTCAGAATCCACAAACCACGGAGGCAGCAAATCCGCCTGCACTCAGCAGAACTTACCATGTCTTGCCAGGACTTCTCCAAGCCTGTTACAGAGATTCGCCTGCTCTCTCAGGTCATTGTTTTTCTGAGCTTTTAACTTGGCTTTCTCAAGATCTGCAAACATTGAAGAATCATGAATGATCAGGTCATTTTAAAAACAGCATTTAAGACACAGGAGTCAGGGAGGGAGATTCAGTCCTGCGTCTCTAATCATTAGCCCTTCATCTCCATCCAAAATCACCTCTGTCCAGGGTTCATCCCTCTGTAAGAAACTGAATAACACAAATTGATGAACACTCCACTGTCCTCACTAGTCTCAAATCAGAGAAAAGACCATCTCCAATCATTTCTTGCATCACTGACCATCCTTCCACAAGACTTCTTGCATCTTCAACCTAGGAAAAAGAAACTCTCTGTCCAGTTCACTGCTCTCTGAAATAGCCAAACAAGACACTCTGTTACACTAATTCACTTACCAAAATATTCAAATAAGATACAAAACCAGATGAATCAACCTCAGCACCAGAAACAACAAAGGCACAACCAGTTTTGTCAACCTAGGAAAGTCCTCCTCACCAACATCTGGGGGCATGTGTCAAAATAAGGAGAGCGCACCACAACTGCTAGGGCATGACCATCTCCAGCAAGTTTGAGTCTAACTATCATCCCTTAACATTCAATCACTGAATCCCCCACTATCAACAGCCTGGAGTTTACCAGAAACTGAAATGGACTCACCACATAAACACAGTGGCTACAAGAGCAGGCCAGAAGCTGGGAATACTGTGGCGAGTAACTCACCTCCTGACTCCTCAAAGTCTGTCCACCATCTACAAGGCACAAGTCAGGAGTGTGATGGAATACTCTCCACTTGCCTGGATGGGTGCAGCCCCAACAACACTCAAGAAGCTTGACACAATCCAGGACAAAGCAGCCGCTTGATTGGCGCTACATCCACAAACATCCACTCCCTCCATCACCGATGCTCAGTAGCAGCAGTGTGTACTGTCTACAAGATGCACTGCAGAAATTCACCACAGATTCTCAGACAGCACCTTCCAAACCCATGACCACTTCTACCTGGAAGGACAGGGGCTGCAGATACATGGGAACACCACCACCTGCAAGTTCCCCTCCAAGTCACTTCCTATCCTGACTTGGAAATATATCGACGCTCCTTCATTGTTGCTGGGTCAGCATCCTGGAATGCCTTCCTTAGCAGCATTCTGGGTGTCTACAGAGGACTACAGCAGTTTGAGAAGGCAACACACCACCACACCTTCAACATTTTTCCCAAAAAGTAAATGACAAAACACACAATCTTTGGACTGACTGTCCCCTTTCTCCATTTGCTCCTCAGATCCCTAGATTCCGTGAGACCTGAAAGATTAGTCAACCTAGCCGTAAATACGTTTAGCGATGGAGTATATAAAATTCTCCAGGATAAAGAATTCCAAATCTTCACAAACATTTGAGTGACAAAATGTTGGCCCAGACATACTGTTACAGAAGAATTTCTACATAAAATTTGACTACTCTGCCCAGTCACCCTATCCTAATGCGAGACTAAAAATCTCAATCACATCACATCACATCACATCA
>NW_025965733.1:0-10425 GCF_021869965.1 Rhincodon typus | reverse complement strand
GGTGAGAGTGGGGACAGTATCCTAGCGATTGGAGCGGTGCCTGCACTATTGTGGAGGTGGGAGTTGGGACTCAGAGATCTGGACTTTTTTCTCTTGATTTCCTTTTGGTTCTGTTAAATCTTTCATTTCTGGTTTTTGTGACAAAGTGGGTCTTTGTGCACTTTTTGTTGTACTTATGTATTCCTGTACTTAGTACATGTGACAAATAAATAAATCTAGAAACCTAAAACACATTAAATACAAAAAAAGTGAAGCATAGTTTAAAATTTTGAGTGCTGTTAAAACATGCACCTTTGTGTGTCGTATTTTTGCCGAGATTTTGTTACATATTTAACGTGAGAACTTTTAAACTTTCTCACGTAAATCATTTATATATCAAACGCTGTTTGTGTTACAATCCGCTCTTTTCCAGCACTATTTTGAATAAAATGTTACTCAGGTTTATGGCACATTTTACAATTAACTTTAACATCAATGGGCTCCAAAGGAAAGAAAGGTCAGATTCCTCTGCTTCACTTATCAGAAAATCTATCCAGTTGTCTGTACCAATGGAATATCAGGTTAGATCAGTGATGGGCTGGGCTGTGATGCAGACTATTTCACAGGTGAATAGATTTTATTTGATTATAAGTGACAGGCATGGCACTGATACTTGTAGGAGTGTGGTGAGGAAGAATTTTGAGTGATTATTTTTTGGTGATCTGCCCCACAACCCCATAGGCCCCGCTATTTCTATAACACAATTGATGTGTAATAGCAGAACCCAGAGATAGCAAGAACTGCAGATGTTAGAGTCAGAGTCAATACAATGTGAGCTGGAGGAACACAACAGGACTGATGAAGGGTGTAAACCCGAGGCGTCAGCTTTCCTGCCCCTCTGATGCTGCCTGACCTGCTGTGTTCCTCCAGCTTCACACTGTGGTAGGGGCGTGGAATGCATTGCCAGAGAGGGTAGTAGAGTCAGCCTCATTAGGGGCATTTAAGCAGCTATTAGATAGGCATTTGGATGATAGTATAAGGTAGGGGTGGAGGTTAGATAGACCTTGGGTTTAGGGTTCGGTACAACATCGTGGGCCGAAGGGCCTGAACTGTGCTGTACTGTTCTATGTTCTATGTTCATACTGTATTGATTATAGCAGAATGCCTTATACTTGAATTCTGTCGCTATGAAGGCCATCATACCATTTACCTTCTTCACCATCTGCTGTACCCACATGCTTACTATTAGTGATTGGTGTACAAGGACACCCAGGTCTCACTGCACCACCCCCTTTCAGAAAATGACCTGCCTTCCTGTTTTTGCTTGGATCAACCCACGTTCTACTGCATCTGTTATGCATTTGACTACTCACTCAGCCTGTCCGAATGCAGTACCACATTACCCACTGCCTGCCACTCGCAAAAACACCCGTTTATTCCTATACTTTACATCCTGTCTGCCAACCAGTTCTCTAAGCATCTCAATACACCACCCCAATCCCATACGCTTTACTTTAATGTGTTAGTCTCTGTGGCACAATTGGTCAGTGCATCTGGCTGTTAACCCAAAGGTTGGTGGTTCAATACCACCGAGGGATGGAGCGATCACTGTTTCAGGGCAGCACGGTGACTCAGTGGTTAGCACTGCTGCCTCTCAATGCCAGGGACCCGGGTTTGATTCCATCCTCGGGCGACAGTCTGTGTGGAGTTTGCACATTCTCCCTGTGTCTGCGTGGGTTTCCTCCCACAGTCCAAAGATGTGTAGGTTAGAGGTGGATTAGCTATGCTTAAAATACCAATAGTGTTCACAGATACATAGCTTACATGGGTTACATGGGTTACAGGGGTAGGGGGATGGTGGGTAGCTCTTCGGAAGGTCAGTGTGGATTTGTTGGGCCGAAGGGATTCTATGATTGTGCCACTGTCTTATATTGTTAGATTCTGTCTTGTTGGAGATGGTCAATACCTGGAGCTAATGTGCTGTTAATGCTTTTCAACCACATCATTGCCATGTTACAAAAGATCGAAAACAGTTTGGCCATCCTTTTCAAAGATAGTAGGAACTGCAGATGCTGGAGAATCTGAGATAACAAGGTGTAGAGCTGGATGAACACAGCAGGCCAAGCGGATCAGAGGAGCAGGAGCCATAGCCTATGGCCATCCTTTTCAAGCTGTCCTGCTGGGTGCTCCTCCCATGGTAGACTGCCCAAATGTACCAACTAATGTGTGGCTGGGTGAGATACTGGTGTTAACACTATTGTCAGCAGCATAGCAGTGAGTGTGGGTGAAGTACCTCAAACGTAGCCACGACACTCTGTGCGTGCGTGTGCCTGTGTGAGACACTTGTTTGTATTCATGCAGATGATAATCCGAAACTTCAGAAAACAGGTTTTGCTCAAAAGCAGCACTTTATTTCAAAACATGCAAATAGGTGGCAGTTATAAATCCTGATAAAAATATATGTTACATGATTACTTATGGAAGATAATTGTGAAATAATACCGTTTTCTTCTTCAATCTCTGAATATTTGTGAAATGGAGCCTGCGTTGAATATTGAGATGAACTGAGACTTTTTAAAATATCTGAAAGCATTGTGGATGCTGGAAATCATAAACAAAAACAAAAAACTAATGGAAAAACTCAGCAGGTCTGGCAGCAATTGCGGAGAGAAATCAGAGTTAACGTTTCGGGTCCGGTGCCCCTTCCTCAGAATTCAGTTCTGGTGGCTGCAGGCTGTGAACGGATTTGTAAAGAAGGATGAGAATTTTGTGAGTGAGGTGTTCCTTCACCAGGAACTGGTGTTAATGACAGGGTGGTGATGGGTGTACAGGACATGCTGTGGGTGAGGACAGGGCCAGCTCAGTATTGCCTCAGGTTTATGGAGAGACAGAATGTGTGTGTGGTGGTGGAGGTAGGAGGGTTAGCCAGGAGAGCTGGAAGAGACAATGAGGTGGCTGATAGATTGTGTGTATCAAAGCACTGATGTTTTCACGGCTATGACTGCAACACCTGTACCTCAGAGCCAGACCATGCAGTTTGCCCTATCTCCCCCTCTATCCTATTCTGGTGTTCCTCGCTTTGTGTTGTAATATCCTACGAACAGAGATTCCTTCACCCAGAGAGTGGGGAGCCTGTGGAATTCTCTAACACAGAAAGTAGTTGAGGCCAAAGCACTGAATGTTTTCAAAGAAAGGTTAGATATAGTTCTTAGGGCTAAAGGGATCAAAGGGTTTGGGGGGAGAAAGTGGGAACAAGGGACTGAGTTGGATAAACAGCCACCATAAAGAATGGGGAGCAGGCCTGAAGGGCTGAATGGCCTCCTTCCTATTTTAATATTTCTATGGTTAGTAGTTCTGTAGGTTACAGAGCAGTTATTTGAGGGTTTTGTGATAAGGGTTTCAGTCTCTGCCACCCTTTCTGGTACTGTTTCTGCCTTCTACAATCAGAGGGATAGAATATTGGACTGGAGTAAATTTCTGCCCATCTAGTACTGGATATCAGATACCGGAGTTAATGTGATAGCAACATCAATGTATTAGCAATCCAGAGCAGGCTCAGTCTCTCCTCTGATGTCAGGGCAGTCACTGCAATTCGAGTTCTGTCTTTTTTTAAAAAAATGCTTGGAGGGACTGGAGAATAGCCAATGTTTAAGAATGGCAACAAGGATAATCCATCAGTGGGAGGGAAATTATTGGAGAAGATTCTTAAGGATTGGATTTACCCACATTTGGAAAAGAATGGACTTATTAGTGACAGTCAGCATGGCGTTGTGTGGGGGAGGTCTTGTCTCACAAATTTGATTGAGTCTTTTGAGGAAGTGATGAAGATGTTTGATTAAGGTAGGACAGTGGATGTTGTCTACATGGACGTTTTAGTAAAGCATTTGACAAGGTCCCTCATGGTAGGCTAGTTCAGAAGATTAAGTTACATGGGATCCATGGTGAGTTGGATACAGAATTGGCTTTGTCATAGAAGACAGAGTGTGTTAGTGAAGGGTGTTTTTCTAACTGCAAGTCTATGACCAGTAGTGTTCCACAAAGGTCAGTGCTGGGACCTTTGTTGTTTGTAATATTTTGTAATTGATTTGGATGAAAATGTTGGAGGTGTGATTTGTAAAGTTGCAGACAGCATGAAGATTTGTGGATAACACAGTGTGGATCTGGAGGAACACAGCAGGCCAGGCAGCATCAGAGGAGCAGGAAAGCTGACGTTTCGGGTCGGGACCCTACTTCAGAAATGGGGGAGGGGAAGAGATAATACCACAGCAATAATACACGAGGCCGTTGCCTCCCTGTGTCGTTTTCAGGGATAGTAGTCTGTGTAACTCCTTCCCCAGCAACCCCCAAAGGGTCATTGAATCTTGTCAAGGCTGTGTTAGATGATGACCTCCTCTTTGGGGTGGGGAAGAAGGGCGGGGGGGGGGGGGGGGGGGGAGAAGAAGTGAATTGGTGGTTCCACAGAAAGAAGGCTGAAGGAGTTGTAGGTGGTGGTTTTCTGTTCAGAGTCAAACTGGGTGTTACTTTTACATGTCACGGTAAGCAAGGGCAGGACCTCAATGTGTTTTCTGTGATGCAGCTAGATGTGGCACTGGACAACTCAACCCTACACCCTCCCTCTGTCCCAAGACCATGTCCATGGAATTACAGGAATGGGAGTGAGGGGAATGGTCACAGGGTGAGTGAGTAGTGACTTCACTACAGATGGGGATATCAAAGGTGGAGGGGATGGTCTGGTTGAGGAGTTTGGAAGCTGCATCAGTGAGGTGAATGGAGGGCCAAAGACACAGTAGTTGGGATTTTGAAGCTGTTAGGTAAGCAAGAGAGGTGGCTAAGGGAGGAGGGACAGTGAGAGGGAAGGCATTGAGAGTGATCGGCATGGCCTGTCTCTGATTAATATACTGAGGGAAGTGAGACCATAGGAGGTGGGAAGATCCAATCAGTGGCCATTTACAGGGGCTACGGGTTTTACACAGAAAGAGAGCGACTTCGGCAGGTGAACACCGAGGGGAGGGAAAGGGAGAGAGCGCGTGAGGAATTGAGGCAGAGTTGGAACTCGTAAAGGATGCAAGTTGATTAGAGAGGAAGGCAGTGGGGGAAATCTCAGTTAAAGCATTGAGCTGGAACTTGGGAGGGAAGGTTATAAATAGCAGGAGGGAGGGTGGAACATGGCGAGATACTGAAATGCGAGAGAAGATGGGGGTCATGACATGGTGATAAACCCCACAGCACAAATGCCTCAATGGGGCCAACGATGGGAGATGTTGCCGGGGAAGAGTTCAGATCGGGAGGAAGATAGCATCACTCTTCAGCCTGGTTTCCATCATGGCCATGAACTTGATGCAAATTATTGGAAAGGGCTCTGAGAGATAGGATTTATGATCACTTGGAAAGGCACAATTTGATTCGTGATAGTCAGCATGGGTTTGTGAGGGGTAGATCATGCCTCACAAACCTTATTGAATTCTTTGAAGAGGTGACCAAACACGTGGATGAAGGTAGAGCAGTGGATGTGGTATACATGGATTTAAGTAAGGCATTTGATAAGGTTCCCCATGGTAGGCTCATGCAGAAGGTAAGGAGGCATGGGACAGCGGGAAATGTGGCAGATTGGATTCAGAATTGGCTGACCCTTAGAAGACAAAGGGTGGTAGTGGACGGAAAATATTCAGCATGGTGCTCAGTTACGATGGGGTACCACAAGGATCTGTTCTGGGTCCTCTTCTATTTGTGATTTTTGTCAATGATTTTGATGAAGGAGTGGAAGGGTGAATTAGCAAGTTTGCGGATGATACGAAGGTGGGTCACGTTGTGGATAGTGCGGAGGGCTGTTCTAGGTTACAAAGGGACATTGATAGAATGCAGAGCTGGGCTGAGAAGTGGCAGATGGAGTTTAACCCTGAAAAGTGTGAGGTGATTCATTTTGGAAGGACAAACTTGAAAGCAGAATACAGGGTTAACGGAAAGATTCTTGGCAGCGTGGAGGAGCAGAGGGATCTTGGGGTTCATGTCCACAGTTCCCTGAAAGCTGCCACCCAGGTGGATAGAGTTGTTAAGAAGGCGTATGGTGTGTTAGCTTTCATTAATAGAGGGATTGAGTTCAAGAGCCGTGAAGTTATGCTCCAGCTATACAAAACCCTGGTTCGGCCACATCTGGAGTATTGTGTGCAGTTCACGTCAGGAAAGATGTGGAAGCGTTGGAAAAGGTGCAGAGGAGATTTACCAGGATGTTGCCTGGGCTGGAGGGAAGGTCTTACGAGGAAAGGTTGAGAGAGCTAGGGCTTTTCTCCTTAGAACGACAAAGGATGAGAGGTGACTTGATAGAGGTGTACAAAACGATCAGAGGTATAGATAGAGTAGACAGCCAGAGACTTTTTCCTAGGGTGGAGGTAGCTTTTACAAGGGGACATAGTTTTAAAGTGAGTGGAGATAGATACAGGGGAGACGTCAGAGGTGCATTATTTACTCAGAGAGTGGTAGGGGCGTGGAATGCATTGCCGGAGAGGGTAGTGGAGCGGTGTCATTAGGAGCATTTAAGCGGCTGTTAGATAGGCATATGGATGATAGTATAAGGTAGGGGTGGAGGTTAGATAGACCTTAGGATTAGTGTAAAAGCTCGGCACACATCGTGGGCCAAAGGGCCTGTACTGATCTATGTTGAATAAACTGACAGAAGGCCCAGTCCTTTGTCATGACGTGAGCATCCCTGTGCAGGGAGGGGGGTAAATACAGTGGGGTTCTGTAGTTCTTTTGTAGTTACACCTGCAGTCAGGGAGGGAGGGGGAAGCAGGTGATGCTCACTGGCCTGGGAAACGCCTATACAGACCAGTGGGTATCGTCAGCCCAGGCAACCTTGTTTTCATTTAGTAAGTTTCCATGCCATTCTATAAAGTGCTGTTCAGCTGTTAATTTGTGTTTGATTTCGATATAGTGCCCCAGAAGGACTGTTTCATTAATATTAGTTTTGACTTTGTTTCTATAAACGAGTCGAAGGAGTTTTACTCTGTATCTAATGCCGTGCTGTCCCTGTCCTGGGCGTGTTTGATGTGGGGGACAGTGTAGAGGAAGCTTTACTCTGTATCTAACCCCGTGCTGTCCCTGTCCTGAGAGTGTTTGAGGGGGGACAGTGTAGAGGAAGCTTTACTCTGTATCTAACCCCGTGCTGTCCCTGTCCTGAGAGGGTTTGATAGGGGACAGTATACAGGGAGACTTACTCTGTATCTAACCCCGTGCTGTCCCTGTCCTGAGAGGGTTTGATAGGGGACAGTGTAGAGGGAGACTTACTCTGTATCTAACCCTGTGCTGTCCGTCCTGAGAGTGTTTGGTGGGGGACAGTGTAGAGAGAGCTTTATTTTCCATTTCCTTTCAGTTTCAGAAGTGTAGAGAGAGCTTTACTTGCTCTATAAAAGGTTGGGCGGTTTGGGTATTGATTTGTGGGCAGGGTGCACAGGGTGAACACCAGGAAGAGTGAGTTAGACAGCAGGAAGTTGGGGAGATTGTCCCTCAGCAAACATACTGGCGAGGATCAGAAGGTTATGTTGCTGCCCATGAAACACCTGCTGAGTTCCTCACTGAGCTCTTCAGAGGATGCAAGGAGAGACGCAGGAAGCTGTGGCCATATCCAAAAAAAGGAGCCAGAGTTCCAGGAGGATCAGAAGAACAGTGAGGGTTGGTCCTCACTGGGTTTGGCGATCGCACCCATGACCATTTGTTTCCATGACAACAGCAAGCTCATAATACACAACCTTCAAGGTGCCACATACACTGTGGTAACCCTGGGCTTAGTGAGGCACTTCCTCATTGATCACCATTGTGTACTCCTTCTGGAGGATAATGGTAGTGAGCAGTCTGTGGTGATAACATCAGGTTTGCAACTGACTGCTCTCCAATTGGCACTCGTGATCCAGATTGAGTTGTGAGCTTTTGACTGAAGCACTGGAAAAGCACCTAGGGCCTGGGGAATTCCTTGCCTGAGGACAAGGAAGAAGTGAGAAGGATTAACAGCAGAATAATGCTGTAAGTGGGCAGGGAGGACACTGATGGGTGTCCTTGACCCATGAGGCTTTTTAAATACTCAGGAACTTGTTGTGCTCTTGACCTCTGCAAATCCATTCTCACAAAGTCACAATAAGTCAATCCAGAGGGATCTATAACATAAATGGAGCCAAGGCAGATAAGTAGAGTCAAAGTGCAGAACTACCATCGCATACCCATCCTCTATGAGGGGCTGAAAGGCCTCCTGTTCTTGTGACAGCTTTTAATTCCAGGAGTCCCAAGGAGACTGCAGTGTGAAATGTTCACCCTTCTTCCTTAGGAATAAATAGATCCCTTTTATTGCGGGTTCCAGGCAATTCTGCTGCCGTTGCATTCTGGAAGTTTTTCTTTTGGAATTTTAGACTGTTCAGGATTCACAGACGGAGCTCTCCCAGATTCCACTTCGCAGCCTCGCACTTGTCAATCTGACACACCGAGCAGCCTGAAAAATATACACAGTCGGTCAATCCTACTGTAGCACGCTCACTCCCACAGTTCTTCCCCTTCCATCAACTAAGCCTTATGCAATTCTTTCCCCTTTTCTCAATCTCCTGTCTGTCCCTGCACTCTCCTTTTCTCATCTCTTCATCCTACCCTCTCTTTCTTGTTCCATTCTTCCCTTCTCTCCACCTCTGCCTACCCTCTCCCTCATCATTCTCTTTCTCGGTCTCTGTCTTCAGGCCATGTGTAAAGTCAGCTCAATAATGGATTCCAACGCATAGCTGTACATACTCTGGGATTTCCACCTCACAGCCCTGACCGTCTTTGCTTAAGGATTCATATCCTCAACATGAGGAACCCACCATTTCATAATTTGGGAGAAGCCTAAGATATCTGATTTGAAAATGTAAGTTTTTATAGTTTATCAAACATAAACCGATCGAGATTGATAACTGATTTAAAAACCTCAGCAAAGATTTACTGAATTTCTTACCAGGTCAGAACTACACACAAAGACTTAATTACTGCATCTGAAAATGCTTTACAAAACAACTTCTAAAATATCCAGCCTGTTATGTGTGTTTCTCAGCATTTCAGTATGTCAGTGGAGTTAATTACCACTTAATTCCAGCTTGGGATGCGAGTCCAGCCCAACAAAATCCCTGGGTCTCAGAGCTACAGGGTTGAGTATATTGTGATTGGATTGAAGTCCAGACTCCAAACCCTAACCCACTGCACAAACCAGCTAGCCGCCTCTCACATTGCAAAAACACTACTGTCTGAGCAGATGAACTCCCCAGAATGGTTTTATAAAACAATTATTTCATGGGTCATCTGCATCACTGGACTGGGACCAGCATTTCTTGCCCCTCCCTAGTTGCCCCTTGAGAGGGTGGTGGTGAGCTGCCTTCTTGAACCGCTGCAGTCTAGAGGTTGGGGAGTGGTGGGTGCAGATGTTATTGGTGATTGAGTTCCAGGATTTTGACCCAGCAACAGTGAAGGAACGGTGATATTTTTCCAAGTCAGGATGAGTAGTAGCTCGGAGGGGAACTTGCAGGGGGTGGCATTCCCATGTATCTGCTGCCCTTGTCCTTCTAGATGGAAGTGGTTGTGAGTTTTGAAGGTGCTGTCTGAGGATCTTTGGTGAATTTCTGCAGTGCATCTTGTAGCCAGTACACACTGTTGCTACTGAGCATCGGGCGTGGAGGGTGTGGATGGGTTGCTGTTTAAGATAGGAAAAGTGACATATTCCAATCCTAATGAGTCTGAGTCATTCCTCTGTGTTGAATCCCACTTCTTACAAAAAGCAGTGGTCAGGTGAATGGGAGTGTGTGTTGGGGTGTGGGACAGGTTGCTTCAATATGATATTAATTGGCTCATCGCAGTTAACTACCCACTGTGTGAGAAAGCACAGCTGTGCGATTCTGACACTAATGATGCATCAATGGCCTAAAAATAGTGTGATAACATTTGGAGAAACCGGCCCCAAAACACAAACCACTTCCACATCGAAGACTTTAAGTGGGGCTTCTTAAAACTAGAATTTTCTATCTCAGCATTCCGAACTGACCTGTTAAGTCAAGGACATCCATCCATGATTCCCTCTGGGTTAAAGCAGTCAGGAGCCTCTCCATCCCACTGGTACTAATCCCCGAGTTCTCTGATAGGTCAAGGCACGTGAGGGATGCAGCCGATGTCAAACACCTACAACAAGAGGGAGATAACTACCGAGTTCCATCATTCAGCTCAGGCCCGTGGTCCAGATCCCACCGATGTGTGCAACCAGCTGTGACTTGAGATTGAGCACATCTTCAGGAGAAGGATCTGGTAACACTCAATAATCGACAAGAAAGGGGACCGTGACACGTCAGGCAGTGTACAGATATCTCCCTGAGAGAGAGACAGGCAGCACTGTGAGACACCAGTTAGTGTACAGATATCTCCCTGAGAGAGAGAGAGATCATTGTGAGACAC
>NW_025965732.1:141531-142246 GCF_021869965.1 Rhincodon typus | reverse complement strand
AAAAAATCAACAGCCATTATGCAACATAGAGTATTCGACTAAGGTGAGCTGGCCACCATTTATCCCATTCACCATCATACCTGTCCGGGAATGCTAGCCCTGCCAGATTTCCCATTTTATAACAATGACTACACTTTAGAAACAGGGCTTAATTGGCTGTGAAGCACTTTGAGACATCTCGAGAGTAAGAAAAATGCTACATAAATGCACATCCTGTATTCCTGGGGAAGGTAGGGATCAGAGTCAGCATCTAGTGCACAGACGTGGATGGGATGTGAGGACAGAGGATTGTGCTGAGTTTGGGTCATTGTGCCAAATGAAGATTTGAAATATTCCAGATTTAGACCAATTGGTTTACACTGCACTACACCCATCAGCTGTCACAGCTGTCACAGAACTGAAACACTGAACTCAGCAAAAAGTCAGGAATCTCACCTCCATGTTTTTTCTGTGTCAGAGTCTCGGGATAAGAAACAACTTGCATTTCGATAGCACCTTACATGGTCTCAGGGCTTTCAAAACCAACTTGCAGGCCATGAAATGCAATTTGCAGTAAAACAATGGAGGAGACAGAGCAGCAAACAGCAAGGACCCACAAATAGCAATGTGAAAGTTGCAGAAAATCTGTTTCAGTCAGATTCCTTGGGAAATACTCATTATCCCAGGAGAGAAATGCTTTGCTCTTCTTCCAGCACAAACCTCGGATCTTTTACAT
>NW_025965732.1:140489-141031 GCF_021869965.1 Rhincodon typus | reverse complement strand
ACACAGACCCATACACCCACATGTACACGCCACACACACTCTCACATACACTCTCCCACACACACACACAGACACACACACACTCACTCTCTCTCACAGACACAGACCCATACACCCACGTGTACACGCGCACACACACACACACACACACTCACTCTCTCTCGCAAACCCATACACAGACCCTTACACCCACATGTACACGCCACACACACACACAGACACACACACACTCACGCTCTCTCTCACAGACACAGACCCATACACCCACATGTACACGCACACACACACACACTCTCTATCGCAAACCCATACACAGACCCTTACACCCACACGTACACGCCACACACACACAGATACACACACACTCACTCTCTCTCTCACAGACACAGACCCATACACCCACATGTACATGCAACACACACACACAGACACACACGCACACAGACACACACACACTCACTCTCTCTCTCACAGACACAGACCCATATACCCACATGTATACCCACATGTACATGCCACACACACACACACACACACACACA
>NW_025965732.1:139483-139989 GCF_021869965.1 Rhincodon typus | reverse complement strand
CACATGTACATGCCACACACACACAAACACACACACACAGACACACAAACAGACACACACACACTCACTCTCTCTCTCACAGACACAGACCCATACACCCACATGTACATGCAACACACACTCACACAGACACACACGCACACAGACACACACACACTCACTCTCTGTCTCTCAGACACAGACCCATACACCCACATGTACACGCACACACACAGACACACACACACTCACTCTTTCTCTCACAGACACAGACCCATACACCCACATGTACACGCCACATATACACAGACACACACACACTCACTCTTTCTCTCACAGACACAGACCCACACACCCACATGTACACGCCACACGCACATGTACACGCCACACACACACACACACACTCACTCACTCACTCACTCACTCACTCACTCACTCACTCACTCTCTCACAGACACAGACCCATACACCCACATGTACACACCACACACAGACACACACATACACACACACACACACACACA
>NW_025965732.1:137216-139383 GCF_021869965.1 Rhincodon typus | reverse complement strand
CCCATATACCCACATGTATACCCACATGTACATGCCACACACACACAAACACACACACACAGACACACAAACAGACACACACACACTCACTCTCTCTCTCACAGACACAGACCCATATACCCACATGTATACCCACATGTACACGCACACACACAGACACACACACACGCACAGACATACACACTCTCACACACACAAACACAGACACACAGACACACAAACACACACACAGACACAAACACTCACACACACATACACACTCACTCTCTCTCGCAGACACAGACCCATACACCCACATGTACACGCACACACACTCAGGGTGTGGGTGAGGGTGAGGGTGTGGGTGTGGGTGTTGGTGTGGGTGAGGGTGAGGGTGTGGATGAGGGGTGAGGGTGCGGGTGTGTGGGTGAGGGGTGAGGGTGCGGGTGTGTGGGTGAGGGTGTGGGTGTGGGTGAGGGTGTGGGTGAGCGGTGAAGGTGACAGTGTGAGGGTGAGGGTGTGGTCGAGGGTGAGGGGTGAAGGTGAAGGTGTGGATGAGGGTGTGGGTGTGGATGTAGGTGAGGGGGAGGGTGTGGGTGTGGATGAGGGGTGAGGGTGTGGATGTAGGTGAGGGGGAGGGTGTGGGTGAGGGTGAGTGTGAGGGTAAGTGAGGGTGTGGGTGAGTGTGTGGGTCAGGGTGGCGATGTGGGTGTTGGGTGAGGGTGTGGGTGAGTATGAGGGTGTGGGTGTGGGTGAGGATGTGGGTATGGGTGTGGGTGAGTGTGAGGGTAAGTGAGGGTGACGGTGTGGGTGAGGGTGTGGGTGGGGGTGAGGGTGTGGGTGAGGGTGAACGTGTGGGTGTCCTGCTTGGGGAAGGATGGCCTGTGACAGTGTTGGTGCCTCCATGGGCCTGTCTGGGGAATGAGTGATGAATTGTGATCCTGTCCCATCAGGTGGCACAGGGACTGCCCAGTGGGAGGATATCACCGGGACAACCAAACTCACCCACATCAACGACTGTGCCAGCTTCACCACCAATGTATCAGCCAGGTAAGCACACACTCACGCTCATACACACACTCTCACACTCTCATACACACGCACACTCAAACTCTCACACACACCAACACACACTCACATATACACACACACTGACACACACATCTACACACATACGCATACACACAGTCTCTCTCACTCACACACACACAAACACTCACACCCTCTCACACACACTCACGCACACACTCTCTCACACACACTCACACCCTCTCACACACACGCGCACATACACACACACACTCACACTCACTCACATACACACTCTCACACTCACACTCACACACTCACACTGTCTCTCTCACACACACACACTCTCACACACACACACACACTCACACCCTCTCACACACACGCGCACATACACACACACACTCACACTCACTCACATACACACTCTCACACTCACACACTCACACTGTCTCTCTCACACACACACACTCTCACACACACACACACTCTCACACACACTCTCACACACACACTTACTCACACACACACTCATATTCAAACACACACACACTCACACACATACACACCAACTCACACACTCACATTCACACACATATTCACTCACACTCACCCACACACTCACCCGCACACATCCACACTCACCCGCACACACACACTCACGCACACACACACAGACACACACGCACAGACACACACACACCCACACTCACCCACACTCACCCACACACACCCACACTCACCCACACACACACCCACACACACACCCACACACACACACTCTCACACAGTCTCACACTCTCACACACACCAACGCACACTCACATATACACACACTGACACACACATATACACACATACGCATACACACACAGTCTCTCTCACACACACTCTCACACACACACACACACACACTCTCACACTAACTCACACTCTCTCATACACACACACATTCTCACACACATTCACACACTCTCACACGCACACACACTCACATGCACTCTCACACTCACATGCACACTCATACGCACAGTCATACATACACACGCACACTCACACACGCGCGCGCACACGCACACACACTCACACACTCACACACACACTCTCTCACACACACACTATCACACACCCACACTCTCTCTCACACACACACACACAC
>NW_025965732.1:134044-136716 GCF_021869965.1 Rhincodon typus | reverse complement strand
CACACACAGACTGACACGCGCGCACACGCACACACAGATTGACGCGCACGCGCACACCCACACACAAACTGACACGCACACCAACACACAGTCTGACGCGTGCACGCGCGCACTCACACATCGACTGACGTGCGCGCACACACACAGACTGACGCGCTCACACACACACACACAGACTGACGCGCGCGCGGGCACTCACACATAGACTGACACGTGCGCGCGCGCACTCACACATAGACTGACGCGCGCGCACTCACAGACTGGCGCACGCACACGCACGCTCACACAGACTGACGCGCGCGCGCACGCACACACAGACTGACGCGCGCGCGCACGCACACACAGACTGACGTGCGCCGCACACCCACACACAGACTGATGTGTGCGCGCGCACACACACACAGACTGACGCGCTCACACACAAACACACACAGACTGACGCGCGCGCGCACACGCACAGACTGACGCACTCACACACACACACACAGACTGACGCGCTCACACACACACACACAGACTGACGCGCGCACGCGCATGCACACACAGACTGGCGCACGCACGCGCACGCTCACACAGACTGACGCGCGCGTGCACGCACACACAGACTGACGTGCGCCGCCCCGCCCACACACCCACACACAGACTGATGTGTGCGCGCGCACACACACACAGACTGACGCACGCACACACACACAGACTGACACGAGCGCACACATACACACAGACTGACACGCGTGCACACGCACACACAGACTGACACGCGCGCACATGCACACGCACACACAGACTGACGCGCGCGCACATGCACACACAGATTGACGCGCACGTGCACACCCACACACAAACTGATGCGCGCGCACATACACACAGACTGACACGCACACCAACACACAGTCTGACGCGTGCGCGCGCGCACTCACACATAGACTGACGTGCGCGCACACACACACAGACTGACGCGCTCACACACACACACACACAGACTGACGCGCGCACGCGCACTCACACATAGACTGACGCATGCGCGCGCGCACTCACACATAGACTGACCCGCGCGCACACACACACAGACTGACGCGCTCACACACAAACACACACAGACTGACGCGCGCGCACACACACACAGACTGACACGCTCACACACACACACACACAGACTGACGCGCGCACGCGCACGCACACACAGACTGACGCACGTGCGCGCACACACACACACGCAGACTGACGCGTGCACGCACACACACACTCACAGACTGACGCGCGAGCACACACGCACACACAGACTGACCCGCGCGCACACGCACACACAGACCGACGCGCGCATGCACAACAGACCGACGCGCGCGCGCACACACACACACACAGACTGACGCGCGCCGCACACCCACACACAGACTGACGCGCTCACACACACACACACACACACACACAGACTGACGCGCTCACACACACACACACACACACACAGACTGGCGCGCTCACACACACACACACATACACAGACTGACGCGCTCACACACACACACACAGACTGACGCGCACGCGCACACCCACACACAGACTGACGTGCGCGCACACACACACACACAGACCGACGCGCGCGCGCCCAGACACAGACTGACGCGCTCACACACACACACACAGACTGACGTGCTCACACACAGACTGACGTGCTCACACACACACACACTCACACATGGACTGATGCGCACACACGCACACACGGACTGACATGCGCACACACGCACACACGGACTGACGCGCGCGCACACACACACACGGATTGATGAGCGCGCGCACTTACACACACGGACTGATGCGCGCTCACACACACACACACATGGACTGACGCGTGCACACAGGCACAGACTGATGTGCGCACGCACGCACACACACACATGGACTGACGCGCGCACACACACACACGCACGGACTGATGCGCGCACACACGCACGGACTGACATGCACACACATGCATGGACTGATGCACACGCATGGACTGACGCGCACACACACGCACGGACTGACGCGCACACGCACGGACTGACGCGCGCATGCACGGACTGACACGCACACACACGGACACACGCATGGACTGACGCACGCACACATGGACTGATGCACGCACACACGGACACATGCACGGACTGACGCGCACACACACACGCATGGACTGATGTGTATACAAACACGCATGGAGTGACGCGCGCGCACACGCACACACATGGACTGATGCACGCACACACGCACAGACTGATGCACACACACACACACACACACACACACACACGTGATGAGTGGAGAGGCAAAGTACTGGGAGGCACAGTTCAGTGGCACCAGTCCACAGCGTTTTGATGAGATGTCGCTTTTGCTTCTTCTGAGTCGTTTTGATGTCCAGTCCCCTTTCAAATCCTTTCAGTTTTCTTTACATTAATCATTCAGTTCTTTGGTTATTCATTAGGTGGTGGGAGATATCCGTGATCTTTCAGTCCCTGGTTAATTCACTGCACAGAGAGTAAAAGAGAGCTGTCTCCTGCAGTCTGGAGGTTTACTTTCTGTGTATTGTTCTCCTTACAATCTCTCCATCTGACCAGCAGCCCAGTCATAGATAACAAGGTCTAGAGCTGGATGAACACAGCAGGCCAAGCAGCGTCAGAGGAGCAGGAAAGCTC
>NW_025965732.1:132914-133544 GCF_021869965.1 Rhincodon typus | reverse complement strand
GGTATCCTGTCACCAAGTCACCTTTTATTCACACATGGAGAGTCCTTGGCACTGATCCAGCTCCCTCGGAGCCAGCTCTCAGAGTAAACAGGATAATGGATACCCCTGTTTATTATCTGTCAGCCAGGGCTCCCTGATTGGACCCGATTAACAGCCCAATCAGGGAACTCATATTCTATATGGTCCTCAGGCTGATCTCATTCCAATCACTAGACATTGCAATGTTTGTTTTACAGTGCCCCCAGCTCCATTGTCCACTCGGTGTCTCTGCCCAGAGCTTTCCCCACTCAGTGATGGGAATTAATCATCAAAACCGTCTATATCTCCACCTAACTGGGAGAAACATTGTCCCTACAGACGGAACCAGCAGCGTACAGTAGACATCCTGCAGGCTGACCTGGAGAATGAGATCAGGAGCAGAAACGAAACTCTGCGAATACAGAAGAAAATGGAAACTGATCTGAATGAGATGGAGCAGCAAATGAACGAAGCGATTCGCAGGGCCAGCGAGGCTCAGAGAGCTGTTCGCAACTTACTCTCACAGACAAAGGTCAGTGTCCTTTCAATCAAAACCACCCTCCCCCCACCCCCCCACTAACCTCCTCACACTCACTCACACTCACTCACACT
>NW_025965732.1:132280-132814 GCF_021869965.1 Rhincodon typus | reverse complement strand
CACACTCACTCACACTGACACACTCACTCACACTCACACTCACTCACTCACACTGACACACTCACTCACACTCACACTGACACATGCACTCACACTCACACTGACACACTCACTCACACTGACACACTCACTCACACTCACACTCACACGCTCACACACTCACTCACACTGATACTCACACACTCACACTGACACACGCACTCACACTCACTCACACTGACACACTCACACACTCACACTGACACACGCACACTGACACACTCACTCACACTGACACACTCACACTGACACACACACTCACACTCACACTGACACACTCACTCACACTGACACACACACACACTCACTCACACTCTCACACTGACACACTCACTCACACTCACACTGACACACACTCACTCACCCTTACTCTCACTCACACTCACTCACACTGACACACTCACACACTCACTCACACTGACACACACTCATACTCACACTCACTCACTCTCGCTCTTACTCTCACTCATACTCACTCTCACACACTCACACACT
>NW_025965732.1:131632-132270 GCF_021869965.1 Rhincodon typus | reverse complement strand
ACACTCACACTAACTCACACTCACTCTCACTCGCACTCATACTCACACACTCACTCACTCACACTCACTCACACATATTCACTCACACACTCACACTCACTCTCACTCACACTCACACAGTCACTCACACTGACTCACACACTCCACTCATACTCACACTGTCTCTCAAACACGCACACTCACACACTCTACACTCACTCACACTCACTGACTCACACTCACTCACTCTCACTCTCACTCACTCACACGCTGACTCACACACACACTCTCACACTCACTCTCACAGACACTCATACTCTCACTCACACACTCACTCTCACTCACACACACACTCACTCTCACTCTCACTCACACTCACTCACCATGGGAAATTCCTCCTCACACTCACAATCTCTCACACTCACACTCACTCACCATGGGACATCCCTCCTCACACTGACTCACACTCACACTCACTCATATTCACACTGACTCACTCACATTCACACTGAGTCACACTCACACTCACTCACACTCATGCTCACATAGAACATAGAACATTACAGCGCAGTACAGGCCCTTCGGCCCTTGATGTTGCGCCGACCTGTGAAGCCAATCTGAAGCCCATCTAACCTAAACTATTCCATTATCATCCATAT
>NW_025965732.1:129073-131132 GCF_021869965.1 Rhincodon typus | reverse complement strand
GAGGAAGGGTCACTTGACTCGAAACGTTAACTCTGATTTCTCTCCGCAGATGCTGCCAGATCTGCTGAGCTTTCCCAGCAATTTCTGATTTGCAGCATCCGCAGTTCTTTTGGTGTCTACGACCAGATGGGTGTAAGTTTAAGGAGAGGAACAAGTGGTTTTAGAGGAGATGCGAGAAAGAATTTTTTTCATCCAGATGGTGATAGGAATATGGAACGTGCTGCCTGAGGGGAGTGGTGGAGGCAGCTATTCTCACAACATTTGAGAAGCATCTGGACGAGCGCTTAAAGTGCCAGGATATAACAGGATATGGACCAGGTACAGGTTAATGGGATTAGTGTAGTTTGGTGTTTGTTGGTCAGCATAGACATGGAGAGTCAAAGGGCCTGTATGACTCTAACCTCTCCATGTCTCCCCTGTCAATTTCCCCCTAAGAATCTTGTATATTTCAATAAGGTCGCCTCTCATTCTTCTATCCAAAAAGTACAGGCCCCAACCTACGCAACCTCTCCCTCATAAGACAGTCCCTCTGTACCCGGAATCAGTCCTGTGAACCTTCTCTGGACTCCTGCTAGAGGAAGTGGTAGAGGTGGGTACATTTGCAACATTCAAAAGACATTTGGACAGGTACATGGATAGGAAAAGTTTAGAGGGATATGGGCCAAATGCAGGCAAATGGGACTAGCTCAGCTTAAGAAGCTGGGTTGGGATGGACGAGTTGGGCCGAAGGGTCTGTCTCTCTGCTCTATGACTCTCTGGTCTGCCTCCAATGTCCAGTTTGTCCTTCCTTAGGTAAGGGATACAAAAACTGTCCACAGTATTCCGGCTGGGGTCTGACTAGTGCCTTGTAGAGTTTTACTTTTGGCAGTACGGTGGCTGAGTGGTTAGCACTGCTGCTTCACAGCGCCAGGGACCCAGGTTCAATCCTACCTTGGGCAACTTGGTCCATGTGGCGTTTGCGCATTCTCCCCGTGTCTGCGTGGGTTTCCTCTCACCGTCCAAAGATTTGCACATTAGGGTGGATTGGTCATGCTATGTTGCCCATAGTGTCCAGGGATGTGCAGGTTAGGGTGGATTGGCTGAGCTAAATTGTCTCGTGGTGCCCAGAGATGTGCGGGTTAGGGTGGATTGGCCGTGCTAAATTGCCCTGTAGTGCCCAGGGATGTGCAGGTTAGGGTGGCTTAGCCATGGGAAATGCAGGGTTACAGGGATAGGGTAGTGGGTGTGTTGCTGGTTGGGTGATGGGCCAAATGGCCTGCTTCCACGCTGTGGGGATTCAATGATTCAAAACCTCTCTTCCATTCCCTTTGAAATAAAGACAAACATTCCTCTTGCCTTCCTATACCCCACTGAACTTGAATGCTAGCTCCCTCTGATTCGGGATAATCTGAGGAGAGAGAAATGTCACTTTTCCGAACGTGACCTCGGACCGTAAATCATTCCCAGCACAAAACACGAACAGTGCAGTCTTGCCTTCTCCATAGACACAGGCACAACAACTAGGGATGAGTACAGAGCAAGGTGGAGGGTGTATAACACAGTGTAGAGCTGGAGGAACACAGCAGACCAGGCAGCATCAGAGGAGCAGGAAAGCTGACGTTTCAGGTCTGGTCCCTTCTTCAGAAGCGTTGTGAGAATGTCCCAGTTTGTCTGCTTTGCAGGATGTTGGTTGGGGTATACCTATTGGTGCCAAGACATTGGGCAGTGCTGCCTAACTGAGATGGCACATGGGAAGATCCTCAGTTTGACATCTTACCCTGAAGGACAGCTACACCAAGAGGGCAATCTCTCAGCGCTGACCCTCTGACAGCGCCCGCTCCCTCAGCACTGACCTTCCGACAGCGCCCGCTCCCCCAGCGCTGACCCTCCGACAGTGCCCGCTCCCCCAGCGCTGACCCTCCAACAGCACCCGCTCCCTCACCCTCCAACAGAGCCTGCTCCCTCAGCACAGACCCTCCGACAGCGCCCGCTCCCTCCGCGCTGACCCACCGACAGCGCCCGCTCCCTCAGCGCTGACCCTCCGACAGCACCCGCTCCCTCAGCGCTGACCCTCCGACAG
>NW_025965732.1:127087-128973 GCF_021869965.1 Rhincodon typus | reverse complement strand
ACTCCCTCAGCGCTGGAGCCTGGAGGATTGAATCAGTGTGGCCAAGTCTCTCAAGTGAGTTCTGGAACCTTCTGACTCCTGAAGCCACCCAGTGACAGCCCGATGACACACACACTCACCATTTTCCCATTAAGACCCAATGGAATGTCTTGCATCAGGTCAGTGTCCATTCCTTTGGATACCATCGGGTGGCAGGGTTCACCAACTGTAGCCTCCTGTCCTTCCCCACTCACAGCTGGGAGTGGGGGCACCGGTTCTTCAGAGGCTGGGATCTCCCTGCACAGAAAGAGGCCATTCAGTCCTCCCTATCTCTTCCAGCTTTCTGGAAAGAGCTCTATTTTGTTTTTACCTAGCCCTCCCCCCTCATCAACCCAGCATTAGCCCTGCAACACTCACCAGCTATTTGGCATCGCTGTGCATCGGAGGTAGACCATTTGGCCCATTAAGGCTGTGCTAGCTCTCCAATAAATCGTTGTCTTCCTCTGTTCCCTTTCTTCCGTGCAAACCTTTCTCCTTTCCAGTACATCTCTGATGTCCCCCCAGCATCTTGAACATTCCTGTTTGAATCTTTGTCCCAAATCCCAACAAGGTGCTTTCTCCGATACCCTTCAATCTGGTTCCGAGCGGCTCCTTCCTACTGCGGGTGTTGTGCCCCAGAATGGGACACAAACCTCTTTCTGTGCCCTGTCCAGGGATTGCTAAAGACTTTTTGTAAACTTCTGTGCTTTTAGATTGAGTGCTGCTATTTTCAAAGTCAATTGTGTCACACACTTCCTTCCCCTGGTTTTACAACAGTGATATCATACAGTGTGGTCATCGCTGGCTGGGGGCCAGTGTTTATTCCCTGTTCCTAATTGCACCCTGCCACCCCCCCACCCCGACTTTGAGAAGGTGAGCCGCCATCTTGAACAGCTGCAGTTCCCCCCCCCGCCACCCCGTGTGGTATAGGGACACAGCGCCCTTAGGTAGGGAGTTCCAGGATTTTGACCCTGAAGGAGCAGCCGATATATTTCCGTCTTGGGATGGTGTTGGGGGCGGGGGGGCTCGGAGGGGAACTTGCAGGGGGCTTGTGTTCCCCTGTATCTGCTGCCCCTTGCCCTTCCAGGGGGTAAAGGTCCCGGGTTTGGAAGGTGCTGTCGAAGGAGCCTTGGGGAGTCGCTGTAGATGGCACACACTGCTGCGACTGAGCATCGCTGATGGAGGGAGGGGGTGCTTGTGGATGTGGTGCCAATCCAAGGCGACGTGGCGGGGGTGCTGCTTTGTCCCTGGACGGTGTAGAGCTTCTCAAGTGTTTGTCAGAGCTGCCCCCATCCAGGGCAAGTGGCGGGGGGTATTCCCTCACACTCCTGCCTCGGACAGTGGGACAGGCTTTTGGGGGAAACCCAATGGGGATATTACCCCAATTTTTGATGGTTGTCATGGTCACCATCCTCAAGACCAGCTCCTAATTCTGGATTCAATTCATTGAATTTAAATTCAACCAGGGACCGGGGTGGGAATTGAACCTGTGTCCCCCAGAGCATTAGCCTCTGAGTTACTGGCCCAGAGACATTGCCACAACACACCCAGTGCCCGTGTGTAGATTTATACATTTATTCTGGGGAGAGAGTGTGGGGCAGTGGGATTAGTTTGGGGAGTGGTACAGGGTTATGGGGAGAGAGTGTGGGGCAGTGGGATTAGCTTGGGGAGTGATACAGGGCTATGGGGAGAGAGTGTGGGGCATTGGGATTAGTTTGGGGATTGATACAGGGCTATGGGGAGAGAGTGTGGGGCAGTGGGATTAGTTTGGGGATCAATACAGGGCGATGGGGAGAGTGTGGGGCAGTGGGATTAGCTTGGGGAGTGATACAGGGCTATGGGGAGAGAGTGTGGGGCAGTGGGATTAG
>NW_025965732.1:125342-126587 GCF_021869965.1 Rhincodon typus | reverse complement strand
GGGGGGGGGGGGGGGGTGATGTTGATACAGAGACCTCACCTGTGCGGATTAGCCTGTCTAGCCGGTCAATCTTTGGGCCCGTCCTTCGGCCCATCCGCGGGCTCCTCATCACTGGCGTGGAAGCTGGCGAGGCTGGTTCGGACGCGGGCTCAGCGCACAGGATACCCTGTTGGACCAGCAGTTCGGTGGCACACATCAGGCAGACGTTGTGCATGCACGGCAGGATGACGGGATGTTTGTACATCTCCTTGCACAGGGGGCACATCAGCTCCTGCTCGATGTTCTTCAGCGTCGCCTGCCGAGGGAAGGACAGAGGGGATTCAGGCTCCCGCGGGACATTCAAACTCTCCCGTCTCCAGGGGAAACTGCTCATACGTGGGATCCCGCAAGGGCTAAGACTCCACACCTCCCACCGTCAAATGCCTACATACCAGTGGTCTCTCTTGGGAGTGGTCTGGGTTATTCATCGAACAAAACAGGAGGGCAGTCAGTGCGCGGCACCCCATCAATTATCTTCTGGATTTGGGAGGGGAGCAGCTCAGGATCTCAAAGGACTGAAATACGCCCAGAAATAACCTCCTTCATAATATCTACCAGCCCTGCCCGCTCCGAATCACACCGAGATTAGGGTGGCACAGTGCCTCAGTGGTTAGCCCTGTTCCCCCATGGACCTGGGTTCGATCCCACCCTCGGGCGTCTGTCTGTGTGGAGTTTGCACATTCTCCCCATGTCCGCGTGGGTTTCCTCTGGGTTCTCCGGTTTCCCCCCACAGTCCAAAGGTTAGGGTGGATTGGCCGTGCTAAATTGTCCCGTAGTGCCCAGGGATGTGCAGTTTAGGGTGGATTGGCCGTGGGAAATGGAATACTGTTGTTTGTGGGTCTGGGTTGGATGCTCCTTGGAGGCCTAGTATGGACTCTCTGTTCTAAATGGCCTGCTTCCACACACTGTAGGGATGACTCGATTCCAATAATCTGCCTGTCGATAGATACCTGCTGCCTCTTTATAAAGCAGCCTGCAAAAGAATTGCCCGTCCACAGAATCCCTGGTCCCTGGTCTTTCAGCTGCCATTTTAAAGCCCGCTTTGTGTTCAAAAAAGCTGTCGATTTGATTAAAACAGACGAAATTAGTTCCCCATCCTTAACTGAACGTCTCACTGGAGGCCACTTCGGAGGACCACGTGTGTGTGTGTGTGTATGTGTGTGTGCGCTCACTCCCTGTGTGTGTGTGTGTGTGTGTGTGTGTGTG